>NW_007728647.1:193377-196012 GCF_000696425.1 Galeopterus variegatus | reverse complement strand
AAAGCCAGGGCTGGGTCTGGAGCTCCCAGATCCCTCAAGCCCATTGTCCAGACTGGGTTACAAATCCTTCACACACCAATCCTTCTCCAGACCCCTCAAGTGCCAGGCTGGGTCACCAGAACCCTCACATGTAGGTCTGTGAGCTAGGTAACCAGCAAACAGGTCCTTGGAAGCTGTAGGTTGGAAAGCATGGCAGCCTGGGAGGCAGTGGCCACCCGAAGCAGTTGACTGCCAGCCAGACTGCTTCACAAACTCTCTGAAGATGATAAGAATAGTAACAAAACTAAAAATATACATTGGTTCCCATGCACACTAACTACACACACACACACACACACACACACACACAATTTTCTTACAAAGGATGTGCTAAACCACACCCTACCAGACCCAAGGCTGACCAAACAATTCTATTTTCCCAACACATGTAATCCTCATGACAAGTCCGTGAGGTAGGGACTATTCATTACCACTCTATTTTATAGATGAGGAAACAGGAACAGAAAGCTCAGATGCAAACCACTATATTCTACTTCCTCTTGTCTGGGGATTGCTTTGCAGAAGATGCTAGACTTTGTATTGTTTAGAAATGAAGGATTCCAGAACATATCCAGGCTGGAAGTACTTGGGGAAGGAGCAGTAGAATTGAGTGGACCATGAAAGAGACTCAGAACCACAAACTAGCGAGGCTGCAAGGAATCGTAGAGATGATTTAGTCCAAGGATGTATCCTGTGCTTCAGTTTAAAAAGAGACAGGAAAAGGTAAAATGTTCCTGGAGAGAGAACAGTCTGACAGGTCATTTCTCAAAAACAGGAAAATGAAGGATAGCTTGGGAGAAGAGACAGTGGGAAGTCAGGGTTTTCCAAAGCTGGAGGAGTCAGGGTCACCAGCTGGAGCAGTGATGGGGGCTGCCTTGATCATAATGGCACAGGCAGCCTCTTTAGGGTTCTGCATCATTTGCAACGTACTTTTCATGTCAATTGCATTCGTTTCTCACAACTAATCAATGAGAAGGTATATTAGTTGAATTCTTTTGGGAGAACATAAGAGAGAAGTCAACTTAAACTAGCCTAAATTGAAAAGAGGGCTTTGTTATGAAGATATAGGCATTTCCCACGGAACCCAAGTCAAAAGCAAAGTGGCCTCAGGCAGGGACTGGAAACAGGGATTGAGTTGTCTCAGGACTCTGCATCTCTAATGACTATTTCTGTTTATCTCTTGCTCTCACACTCTCCTTTGCCATCCTCTGCCTTTCTAGTACAGAGAGTAGGTAGAAAACGCCCATCCCATGGCTTCTGAACTTAAATATTAGGTCCCTTTTGCTCCCAGGTCTACATTTCAACAAAAGGGACCCTGAATGCTCCAACTTGGGTCAGCTGTCCACCCTGCTGCAATTGGATGAGTCAGGGGTTGGGGGCACGTTGTCCACAATGACAAGTGGGCACCTGGAGAGGAGCAGCTTAGTAGACAGCTCAGCAGGTGTCTTACACATGGCACCCTGGCCCTTGTCATGTAACATGCATATACATCATCCCATGACTATAATTTTTCTAAGATGCCTCTGCCTGGCAAGACCCAACATGCCAGTTACAACTGCAAACATGCCCCCTCCTTCCCCAACAGAAGACAGCTCAAAGTCATGTCCAGCCACTCAATACAACATTGTGGTCCTGGCACCAGGGTTCATAGATGGTCTCATCTTTCTCTATAGAGGGAATATTTACCCTTTTGCCATATAAGGTGACATTCTCAGATTCCAGGAATTAGGAAGTAGGTTATCTTCAGATGCCATTATTTAACCTATCACCACTAGCTTCATTAAAAGTTGAAATGAAAGAGGTGAAATTAATTTTAATATATTTTGTTTAACCTAATATATCCAAAATATTACTATTGCAACATGTAGTCATCAATAGATAGTTTACATTCTTTTCTCTTACTAAGTCTTCAAAATCTTGTGCTTGCCCGGCTTCCCTATTCTCTCTGGGTGTTGGTTAGTTGTTCTTGGGCTGGGACACAGCTGCTCGCACCATAGGATCGTGTTCAGGTAGAGGGACCCCACTTAGTATCTCTGTTTTTATAAGGTGTCATGCTCTTTCACCTGCCTGTAATCCTGCACCCACTGGACCAATTGTTGAGCTAGGGCTGGGTCAGGAGCTCACAGACCCCTCAAGCCCATTGTCCATACTGGGTCACAAACCCTTCACATGACAGGCTGTGTCCCCAGACCTCTCACATGCCAGGCTGGGTCACCAGGCCCCTTACAGGCAGATCTGTGAGCTAGATAACCAGCAAAAAGGTCCTTGGAAGCCACAGGTTGGAGAGCATGGCTGGGCACATGGCAGCTGCCAGAGGCAACAAGGCAGTCAACACCAGACAAGTTGCAGGGAGGCACATGCGCACTAACTCCATCCACACACAATTTGCTTACAAAGAATGTGCCGCACCACCCCCAACCGAGCCTAAGGCAAGGGGACCTGATTAAATTATTCTATTTTCCTAACATAAGGGAAGGGTGGCTTTGCCCAAGGAAATAAACATCTTGGGCTCAGTTTCCTGGAGTGCTAAGCCCAGGTGCTGTCGGGCCTCCCTGAGCCAGAGGCCGACAAAACCGAGCGGGAAGAGACCCCGGTC
>NW_007728647.1:170339-192967 GCF_000696425.1 Galeopterus variegatus | reverse complement strand
TGAGACCCAGTCCTCTTGGCCTTTGGCTGAGTAACTTTCCAATTCCCTCCCAGTCCTCGGGACACTGGTGGGTGTTTGGCTTCACCCTGACACTAACCCACAATTCCAGCTGCCAAGGCAGTCTGCCGATGACAGGTACATTGCTGACCGACAGCCCTATCTTGGGCTGGTTTGGCTGCTGGCCAGGCCAGGGGAGCTGATTGCTGGAGGCTCTGTCCCAGATGTAAAGAAAAGCATCTTGTCCCTGTTCCAGTGTCTTCCCAGAAGTAAAGAAAAGCATTTGTCCCTGTTCCAGTGCCTCCCAAGGACTCTACTAAGTGCTTTCAAAGCATGTTTACAGCGATGTGTTGAGGGTGTTCGCTTTTCCTTGATGTGTCCACGCCAGAGCACGTAGCTCAAAGCTCAAAAAATGTGCAGATCAATAGCAGGTAAGATTTGTATCCCAGTTTCCAATGCAAAGAACAGTGCAAGTTTGTTTGGTTTGCTTTTCCCAGGGCTTACCTAACTTTTCCCCACAAATTACATATATTTGTATTTGTATCATCTCCAAAACAGCATAATAGTCATTAAAGGTAAGATTGTGTTTTCTGAACAAAAAAGTACCATTTTTGGCTGCTTTTAACAGTTCATCTGGAGGTGTCATTGGAGGCAAAAAATATTTAAGTTTTGGCTGGTATATAAAAAACGTCATGGAACACATTATTTGAATTGAGACTGTCCAACCCCCCCCCCCAGGGCATTTGATGGCTGTACTTAAAGACTGTCTAGTGCAACCACCCTCTTTATGTGTGTATCTGGCAGAGCCAAACTCACAGAACCAAACTCGGTGACAACAGAGGAGGACTGGCCAGTGACATTATTTGTTGCTGCATTAATCTCTATTTCTTCCTTCTTTCTGTTCTTAGGTTCCCAGTGGAGAAGATCAGCATGGCGGGGGAGGGCTAGAAAAGTTGAAGAGCCAGGAGGAAAGGCAAAAGTTCTTGGACAAATTATAATGAAAAGAAGAGCAAGCACAGCAGCAGGTAGTACTTATGAATTATTCACTATGTGCCAAACCATGCTGGGTGCTTTACATGGATTACCTAATTCATTCATTCAATCATTCAACGGTTATTACTGTCAAGTAGCATTCTAGGTGCCAAGAACACAGTGATGAACGAAACCGAGTCCTTGCTCTCACGGAGCTGATGTTCTAGTAGGGAGTCAGACAACAAATAAATACAAGTAGAATGTCAAGTAGAAGAGTGCTAAGAACAAAAATAAATCTGAGCACGAGGATAGAGGAAAACATGGTCTCAGGGGAGTCACTCTGTTGGGTAAGTATCTGTCTGCTTTTTAGGCAGGCTGAGGACCTGGGAGGGGCTTGGCAAGGGGGAGAGTGGACAAGGTCTGCAGCGTAGCTATGGGTCTGAGTGAAGTGGGGAAGCCATTGGAAATTGTTGAGCAGGAACGATATTTTGACATTGATTTTTAAGGAGTTACTCTGCCTGCTTAGTGGAGAAAGGCTGGAGTAGGGGTCAGTGTAGAAGCAGAAAGCCCAGCGAGGAGGCTACTGCAGTGGTCTAGGAGAGAGATGGTGATGGCTTGAAGGCCTGAGCTAAAACTGGAGGAGGAGAAAACTGGTAGGTTTTGGATATTCTCTGAAGTTATGATGGAAGCATGTGCTCATGATTCAAACATGGTATGAGAACAAGAGGCATGGATGAGTGACATCTAAGATTTTGGCTGGAGCCCACATTAGAGGTACCATTTCCTGAAATAGGCAGAGTAGGAAGAGGAACTGGTCTGGAGATGGAAGTCAGGTTTGGTGTGGACATGCCAACTTTGTGATGCTTGTCAGGTGGAGACGTCATAGAGAGAGTTGGGTGGATAACCTAGACCGGATGCCTAGGTCCCCCAAAACTTGACCCTGACTCTGACAGTGTTTAGAGGGTGGAAAATCCTGTTATGATAATTGAAAGGTGGGGTCTTGAAGAGGGGATTAGATTGTGAGGGACCACACCATAATGAATGGATTAAAAATGGTGGTCATGGGCATGGTTCTGAGGGCTTTAAAAAGAGAGTGAAGGATGAGGTGAGCCTCTCTTGCTCTTTCTCCTCTCCCGCTTTCTGCCATGTGAGATCCCTGGGTCAATGTAGCCACTGCCAAGAAAACTTGACCCTGACTCTGACAGTGTTTAGAGGGTGGAAAATCCTGTTATGATAATTGAAAGGTGGGGCCTTGAAGAGGGGATTAGATTGTGAGGGACCATACCATAATGAATGGGTTAAAAATGGTGGTCATGGGCATGGTTCTGAGGGCTTTAAAAAGAGAGTGAAGGATGAGGTGAGCCTCTCACTCTTTCTCCTCTCCCGCTTTCTGCCATGTGAGATCCCTGGGTCAATGTAGCCACTGCCAAGATCCTCAGCAGATGTCTTCCCTGGACTTAGGACTTCCCAGCCTCTGAACCTATAAGCAATAAATTGTGTTTTCTTATAAATCACCCAGTTTTGGGTATTTTTTTTTTAAAGCAACAGAAATGGACTAATACGCTGGAGCTCTACAGAGTGGAGGCCAGAGATTTCCATTTAGGAGTCATCAGCAGGAAGGTGGGAGGTGAGGTCAGGGGCCTGGTGAGATCACCAAGGAAAGCAACAGAAATGGACTAATACACTGGAGCTCTACAGAGGGGAGGCCAGAGATTTCGATTTAGGAGTCATCAGCAGGAAGGTGGGAGGTGAGGTCAGGGGCCTGGTGAGATCACCAAGGGAGGGAGAAGATGTGCCAAACTTCGCTCATGGGAAAGGGACAGATACTGAGGGGAATCCAAGGAGGCAGGAGGAAAACCAGGAGAGAGTGCTCATTTTGACAACAAATGGAGAGAGTGACTAATATGTCTAATGTATAATAAGTTGAGTAAGATGATGACTGAGAATTGACCACAGGGTTTAGCGACATGGATTTCATTCATCTCAAAATCTTATGTGGTTTACACTGTTATTATCTTCATTTTACAAATCAGGAAGCCACGACTCAGAGAGAGGTAAGTAATTTGCCTGGATGGAAAATAGTATGGAGATTCCTCAAAAAATGAAAAATAGAAATACCATAAGATCCAGTAATCCCACTAATGGGTACATATCTAAAGTATGTGAAATCAGTATGTCAAAGAGGCACCTGCACTCCCAGGTTCATTGCAGCATCATGCACAATAGCCAAGACACCAATGGATAAAGAAAATGTGGAATGTTCACACAGTGGAATATTATTCAGCTTAGAAAAAGAAGGAAATCCTGTCATTTGTGATAATGTGGATGAACCTGGAGGATGTTAAGTGAAATAAGCCAGACACAGAGAGACAAATACCTCATGATCTCACTTATACGTGGAGTATAAAAAAGTGAACTATTGAAACAGAGAGTAGAGTGGTGGTCAGCAGAGGCGGGGGATAGGGATGGAGATTGGAAAGATGTTAGTCAGAGGACATGAAATTTCAGGTAGACAGGAGGAAAAAATCCAAGAGATCTATTATACATCATGGTGACTACAGTTAATAACAATACACTGTATACTTGAAAATTGCTAAGAGAGTGGATTTAGGTGTTTCATCACACACACAAAGTATGTGAGGTCCTGCCTATGTCAAATGCTTGATTTAGCATTCCACAGTGTATGCATATGTGAAAACATTATGCTGTACCCCATGAGTATATATAATTTTTACTTGTCAATTAAGAAAAGAAAACAAATGCAACTTGCCTGGGCTCACACCATTATGTGATGGGGCCAGAATTCATACCTGGGCTCTCTAGCCCCAGAGGAGATGCACATTCCCCTTCCTAGTTCCAGCTGTGAGTCCTGGGGCTTTTTATCTCAACTCCCCAGTAAACAGTGGCAGTGCTCCAGGAAGAAGCCTAGCTAAACTCCATTTGGTGGAAGACAGATTTTTGCAGAGCTTTCTGAGAGAATGATTCAAAATGAGGCCAGAGGAAGGATAATGTAGAACATTTAAGAGATGCCTGACTTACCACTTTATCTTTGGTTTCAGCTCATGATTGCTGAAAAAATTTATTAGTGTGAGAGAGAAGAAAAGGCTCAAAATAAGTGTTTATATCAAAAAATGTAGTGGGGGATTTGCAGGTTTTTCTGGCAGATTGCAGGCTGCAACACTAATTCGTGGCTGAAATCGCAGCTCTCTGTTTTTTTCATTTCTTCTCTTTTATGCTTAATGCACATTAAAGAAAAGCTAATTAGGATACTATAGGAATAGCATAAATAATTCTCATCCCTAAATAATGTCATCTAGTCACTGCAAAATATTTTGCATGAAAAAACTTTTTTCTGAGGAAAAAATAGCTAATGAACTGCCCTACTTGATGTGTATTATTTACTGACTGTATATTCTTAAAATTTCTCAATATTTGGAATATAGATATTCAAATCTAGGTTTCCCAATCCAAGGCCGAATGAATTTGAATAGGTTTTATAGGCTATAGGTGCCAGTATGGTTTTTTAGATGATAGCTACAAAATGAAAGATTTTTAATTTCAGTGTGAATTAGTTTTCTACAGCTGCCATAACAAATCACCATAAACTGGGTGTTTTAAAGCAACAAGAATTTATTCTCTCACAGTTCTGGAGGCCAGAAGTCTGAAATCAAGTTATGAACAGGGCTGGGCTCCCTCTGAAGTTTCCAGGGGAGAATCCTTCCTTGCCTCTTTCAGCATCTGGTGGCTGCAGGTGTTCCCTGGCTTACGGCAGCATAAATCCGCCTTCTCCCCTTTATTTCTGCGTTAAATATCTCACTGCCTTTCTGATAAGACACTGTGATTGGATTTAGGGCCCGCCTAAATCCAATGCTCTGACCAGGTCAGCTGAATTAGAGTGTGTTGGGAGATCTGCGATAAGTCAGTAATCATGTCTACCTGTCTTGAAAAATGTTATCCTAAGACCATTTTACTTAGAAGTGGTTGTAATGGCACGAGAAAGCCATAAAATAACCTAAAATACTTATCACCCTCACCCTAGATCCATGCATGTAGGATAGAACCTAGTAACAATCCCAAATCTGTACGTCACGTACAACCAATAGAAAGCCTGATGAAGTAATTAGGTGGGGCTGTCTTCTCTCTCTCTTCTTTGACCCTTCCCTCTTGTTGTGATTATAAAATGTTAAGCCCTGCTGGCCCTCTTTAGAACACATTTTTAGGGCTACCTGATGTATGCATCTCCCCAGTTGCAATTGTCATAATGACTTTGCTATATGTATCTATGTCTAATGACTATGCTATATGTATTTTGCTATTTGTATCTTTGCTATATGTATTTGGTCTCAGTTTCTTTTTAGGTCAACACAATCCACTATCTAATGTTATACCCCAAAGTGGTGGGAAGGAATTAGAGACTTAGGGCGTAGTGTTCCCTCTGACATCCACTTTTGTAAGTGTTGGCACACAACACCACATTCAAGAGAACACAGAAAACGTGTGCGAGGAGTTTACATAACTGAGAGACAGAGGACGAGATGGCTTACTTGCAATCCCTCCTTGCAGGTGTCTGGGTCTCACCGCAGAGTGGAATGAGAGTGTGCTCTGGGTCAGACACACTTGGTGGAAACTGACTGTCAATTACTGGCTGTGTCCTTAGCAATTTTTCTTAGCCAGGTCTCATCTCGTGGGAAGACAAAAGGATGTCCAATGTAAATCTCTGGCACAGTGCCTGGATTATTCTACAAATATTAGTGTCCCCCTTCTCTCCTTGGGCAGCCAGGATGCCTGTATTTCTTTCCTGGTGCCATGCAATGTTCAGTTTTTAACCCTGGAACTCCCCAGCTCTGGGAGGACTTGGGAGCATTGGTCTGGTTCCTCACATGCTGCCTTTGCTGGATAGTCTGCTCAAATTCTGTTCCCACAGGATGTTTCCAATTCCTTCATTAGGTCCTTCCTTTTTAACTTCCTTTGCTTCTTGCCCAGAAACCATAATAGCTTTTCTCATCTCTTCATTAGGAACCCCTGGTATTTGGTCTCGGCTTCTCAATTCAACCCCATAGGCCTCGAATAGGTTTGTGAAGGAAACAAAGATGAATCTCATAGTCCTTGCTCACGGCACTGGAACCTGGTGATAACTTCAAATGTCTCTGAGCTGCTACCTGAGGACCCCAAGCTGGGCTTCTAGCGGCTGTGTGTGAACTGGATTTAAAGGGCGAAGAATTGAAAGTAGGAAGGAGTAGGCTTGTCTGGCTGCTGGTAATGGGAATGGAAATTAAGGATCTGGAGATGTACCATGAGGGATCCCAGCAGTCCAAATGATGGGCTGCTCAGCTGAATGAAGGAGCCCTGGACTCAGAAGCCAAGAACGAATGTGTGAGCCTGGCACGTCACCTCATCTCTCTGAACTCCATTTTTCTCCTCTGTAAAAAACAAATAAAAAATCCCCAGAAATGATAGGTTGTTTAGAAATATAAATAAGATCATGGGTGTAGATGCAGATAAATGTATTTAAACTCCATTGTTCTTTTGTAAGTAACACAGTATGGCAGTTATAAGTCAGGTGCCTCTAGGGCAGAGCCCTCTGTCTGTCCTACAAGGGCATCTTATCCTTGAATACTGACAGTGAGCAATAAATGTGATCCAATGGAGGTAAAGTCAACCTGGTCAGTGTGAAAAGTTTTGACGCTGGCCACCTCTGATCCAGTTGTCGTCTTTTGTTCACCGACAGATGGGCTAGGGTAGTGCTTCTCAAACCCTAATGCAGACTTTCATTCAGCATCTCTAGCAAGTTCCCAGGCAATGCCATTACTGCTGATCAGAGGACCACACTTTGAGGAGCAAGGGGCAAGGTAATACCAGGGGATTCAGTCACTGAAATACTCTGGTTTCCTCAAAAGATTGACACTCAGAACTTCCTGAAAACTGTCAGCTGCAACTTCTCTTTGCTTTTTCACTGAAAGCTCATCTTCTTCAGGTCAGAACTGGCAGAGAAAAATGTCCTTAGGGCAACCCAAATAGATCAGCGGCAGGAAGGTATAGGGAGGCTACCACCATGAGGAAAGCCAGGTCTTTACTCAATAAGCACGCTGACTCAGGATAACAGGAGGGAGTTCAGTCTGCCAGATGTTCATCTGAGCATTTTAGATATAACACTATAACTTGGTCTAATTCTCATTTAAAAGCCTAATGGATCATCATTTTTTATATTGTTTTGTTTTTATCTTATATCCCTTGAAATTTTGCTCAGAGCCCACCTGCTCTGAGAGGCCTCTCATTCCTTTTCCTAATTCTCAGTCCTCCAGTATTTGCTTCTGTCCTGAGACTGGTTTCCCTGTGTGTGGTCATACTTTGTGGGTACCCTTTAAACTATGAACTCTCTGAAGGAAAAGATGGAGACTTTCGACTCTGTGTCTTAGAGGTCTATCTTTGTTAGTTTTCTGTTGCTCATAACAGAGTACCTGAAACTGGGTAATTTACAAAGAAACAAAATTTATTTATTTATCAGTTCTGGAAGTTGTGATGTCCAAGGTCGAGAGGCCGCATCTGCTGAGAGCCTTCTTGCTGTGGGTACTCTCTGCAGAGTTACAAGTTGGCGCAGGGCATCCCACGGAAAGGGGGATGGATGTGCTAGCTCAGGTCTCTCTTTCTATTCTTAGAAAGACACCAGTCTCCCTCCCATCATAACCCATTAATCCTTGAATCATCTCCTAAAGGCCCCACCTCTCAACACTGCCACATTGGGGGTTAAGTTTCTACGTGAGTTTCAGAAGGTACAAACATTTAAACCATGGCAGGGTCTTAAACAATGTCTGGAATATTAATAAGCATTTCGGTTCTCATAACAGTTATAGTTACAAATTACTGGTTTGTTGAAACAAAGACCCTTTGCTAATCCTCCTTTAATCCTCATAACAACTCTGAAGTTTTGCTGTCTCTCCATTGTGTAGATGCCATGATGGCAGCTCAGAGAGGTTAAGTGACTTGCCTTATGTCATACAGTTGTCAACTGGGGGAGCTAAGCCTTGGATGCAGGTGTCTTTGTCTCTACTGTCCAAACTCTTCCTAACTGCCTTGGAATGACTGAATGAATAAATGCACACACAGCGAATTTTATGTTTACCATTACCTGGAAAATGTAGGTGGCTGATCATAGCTTTGGCTAAATGTGCTGACATCCAGAGCAATTATTCTCAAATACTGGTCCATGGGCCAATGCTAGCTCAGAACCAAGGATTCACCAATCTTTGATATGAGGAAAGTAAGGACATAAAATTAAATTTATTCCATTAAACAATTGTCTTAACTATGAAGTCATGTCCATTCTTTCTTGATAGTCAAGTGACCTTCCTTTCATGAAATAGTGGCAATAGTAACTGGTAGTTTAAAATTTTTTTTTTTTTACTTGGCAAAATAAACTAACCATACTGAGTTGTAAACCCATTTTAATTTTTAGACTTGTTGTGAAATCCCAATGCCTGTGAATGAATGTTCTATAGAAAGTAAGAAGCAATAAACAGCTGAGCCCCTATTTGAGAGCAAATAGGCAGGTGCCTTTAGTGGATGATTTTAGTGGAGACTGCAATAAAAATTTCTGCTCATAAATATCCCCCTTCCCAGCATACCCAGCTTACTCTGAACAGCCTTTGATAACAGGACTCAACATCCATGAAAGGAACATTACTTTGATTTGAGCAAAATGCTTGAGGGCTTTCTCTTTTAAAAAACTTCTGTTCAAGAGACATACTGCGTGTTCTCACTCATAACTGGCTGCTAGGAAGGAAGGAAGGGAAGGAGGGAGGGAGGAAGGAAGGAATGAAGGAAAGAAAGAAAGAAAAGACTGCAACAATAAGTTGAACTTTCAGAAGGAGAGAACAAACCTAAGGGCACTAGAGACGGGGCAGAGGGAGGGAGGGGTTTGGGAAGTGATGGGTCAGGCAAAGTGCATAAAGGAATATCATGCTTTGTAAGAATGAACATGTTAATAATAACTAATAATAATAATAAAGATGACAGAAGTAAAGTTAGAGGGTAAAAGAAATATTGCTTGTGAAAAAAAACCAAAAAACAAAAAAGTTCTGTTCAAATGGGTGTCCCGACAGGGTGGGTTGGATGGGAAGAGGACTGTGGATGTCGTGTGCCTGTCTCCTGCTGGCACAGTGTCTTAGTCCCTTTGGGCAGCTATAACAAAATAACTTAGACATGGTTAATTTGTAAACAATGTAAATCTATTGCTCACAGTTCTGGAGGCCGGGGAGTTCAAGACAACTTAAATTCAAGATGCCTGTGTACTCTCTGTGTCTGTTGAGGGCTTGTTCTTTTATTCAAAGATGGTGCCTTTTTGCTGTGTCCTCACCTCATGGAAGGGATGAGCTATCTCTCTGGGGTCCCTTTTAGAAGGGCACTAATCTCATCCATGAGCGTCGAGTCCTTATGATGTAATCGCCTGCCCAGAGGTCCCACCTCCTAATACCATCACCTTACGGGTAGGTTTCAACACATGAATTTTGGGTGGACATAAATGTTCAGACCATAGCACACAGGCTACTTAATTTTCTTGGAAGGGATAAAAAAACTCTGCTCAGAGATCATGCATTTCTAAAGGCTTTGAGCGAGGCAGCTAGAATTCCTGGGGAGCAGGAATAAGTAAGATATGAGGATGGAGAGGAGGACCAGGCACTGCCTAGCAAGGCCAAGGGTATGTAGCTGAGGGAACAGGGCTAGTGGAAGCAAATCTTAAATAGTGGGGATGCCCAGAGTGATGCTGAACGAGTGCAAAGAGATGGATGATAAAATGATAGGGAAGTCAAGTTTCACCTGTCAATCTATCTCGAGGCAAAAATCCAAACCAAAGTAAACACACAAAAACCCAAACTCTCACGTTGTCATCAGAAATGGGCCAGTTTCCACATGCAAGTGGCAGAGGAGCTGATGGAATTTTTATAGTGTCTCTAATTCAGGAAGAATAGAGTCGTGCGGGATGTCTTTCTTACGCGTTCGTGTCATTGTCTGGTGATTAGAATGACTGACATGATAAATACAGGTAACTGCAATCCTTTCTTACCCATATTTCACAACATTCAGTCCTACACAACAGAATCGATCTGGTACCTATGACTATAAAAAGAATATTCTTATATGATGCTGTAGGTTACAAAATTGAATGCACAGTTAAAGGGCTTGGTTTGTGGCTGACTGCAACTTTATTGTCCCCTGGGTGGGTCATGAATCATGGCACCCAGTAAACAAACTCTTATGACGCACTTGCTAGCATGCAGTATCCGCGGTCACTATAGTAAAACTACCCCTCATTGCCAGGTAGCTCAAAAGTTAAAAAGCCTCCTTTGTGAGGTAACAAGCATTAGAGAAGCAGAAAGATTTTATGTCATTATAGCAGTTGGAACTATCTTGCCATGTAATAGACTTATGATGTCTGTTGTAAAATGACTTTTCTGAATGTTAAAATTAGCAGTGGTCAAGTATCAAATCTGGTAGCAATTTACATCTGTATGTTTTCCAATAATTATAAAGAGACAAGGACTTCTGGCTGGCAAAGGAGATAATGGCCCAGAAATATTTCTTCACTAGGAGAGACATGACCCAAGGATTGAGCCTAAATTTATACTAATATCTTTATTGATTTGTGGGGGACAGTGGGATTGAAGTCTTCATAGATTTTGAACATGAGTAGATTTCTCGTTCAAAACACCAAGCAAATGCCTCAGTATGTCTCCCTGGAAGGCAGACTTGAGATTTGGCAGCATGGTGACAACTCAGATGAGGCTACTGTTCCTAGGGTGCTTGCAACTCAGAAGGGATATGAGACATGTATGTGCATAACTCTAGAAAAATCTAGAAAATGATGACGTGCTGGAGGGAGACCCAGAGGAAGTGAGAAGGGAGAGGTTTCTCCCAGCTGGGATGTGCAGAACAGCTTCATGGAATGTGAGGTGTTTGCACTGAACTTTCAGGGAAGGGGTCCAGAAAGACGACCTAAAAACAGTTGATAGCTTAGTAATTAAGCGTAAGGCACATCGAGATGTAGGGAAGTGCATTTCTGCAGATGAAACAGCATGTGTGAAAGCACGGGCTTTTCCATGGGGTCATCCGGGGCAGATGGAACACAGGGTTTCCTGTGACATGCAGTGGGGTGTTATGTTAGAAGATGGGATGGGCTTAGACTGCGGGCAGCTTTGACAACCAGACCGCAGACTTTGAGTTTTATTCCGTGTGCGACTGTTGCAGACGCTGTCGTTGGCAAACGCGGCAGGTATTACTCCCTTTTTCCTTTGCTAACAGAGCCATGGTGGTCATAAACTTCTCATTTTATTGAATGCCAGGGTGTATAAAATGGAATGGTAGGTGTTTACCTACAAGTATGGGGCAGGAGCTGACTAGTAGCAGGTATTACTCCCTTTTTCCTTTGCTAACAGAGCCATGGTGGTCATAAACTTCTCATTTTATTGAATGTCAGGGTGTATAAAATGGAATGGTAGGTGTTTACCTACAAGTATGGGGCAGGAGCTGACTAGTCCTTTATATGGACAACCCTGGGGTCAGGGTGGAGGGGACTGGCAGGAGGAGAAAAACTCGAGACAGCCCACAAGTCACAGTGAAGGCTGTGAGGGGAGTAGCAATAGGACACACCTGGACACCTTCCGGAGCAAAAAATACATGTACAAAAGTCATTTCACAAAACACCGGAAAACTATGACACCTTGACCACATTGAAATGATAACAACACATTTATTTTGATTTGCTTTGTTCTAATGGACAGCTTAACTCCTCCACAGACCTGAAAGGGTTGTAGTATGGCTTCTTGTTTCCATAATCATGGAACCAGAAGGCCCTCACCACGTGCTGTGACCTGGACTTCTGGCAGCCCCCCCGACCCCCTCCCCCAACAGTATTGGTAATAATTTTAAGTGCAAATGGACTGTATGGGATGAATTGTGCCACCCAAAAGGATACGTTTAAGTCCTAATCCCCAGTACCTTATTTGAAAATAGGGTCTTTGCAGATGTAATCAAGTTAAGATGAGGTCGGGCCGGCCCCGTGGCGCACTCGGGAGAGTGCGGCACTGGACTCTGGGATAGGGTGGACCCTAAATCCAATGCATGGTATCCTTAGAAGAAGAGGGGAGCTTAGATGCCCACAGAGGGGAGATGGCCAGGGGATGAGGGAAGCAGAGCTTGGCGTTATTCTGCCACAAACCGAGGAACACCAGGATTGTCACCAGCACCCGAATCTGGGAACAGGCAAGGAAGGAGTCTTCCCCAGACACTTGTGAGGGAGCCAGGTCCTGCTGACAGCTTGACTTTGGACTTCCAGCATCCAGAGACTTGAGAGGATTAATCTCTGTTGTTTTAAGTCTCTGCATTTGTGGTAATTTGTTATGGCAGCCCTAGGAGATGCAAGCATTGACCAAACACTGCAATTAAGAGACAAAACTTACCTGGAGAAGCAACTTAAATACTGTTTATAAGAGACATACTTTTAATAAAAAGACACAGATAGGTTGACTGTAAAAAAAAAAAAAAAAAGGAGAATAATATATCATGCAAACCAGATGACCAAGTAGACTTAAGGTAGGGACATTTCTTTCTGATGAGGTAAGCTCTTCAGCAGGAACATATAACAATCCTAAAGGGCATACAACTCGTAACATAGCTTTAAACTATATGGAGCAATAATTAGCATAAGTCAAAGGAGAAAAATAAGCAAACCACATCGTAGCTGTAGATGTTCAAAACACACTTCTCTCAGGAACTGATAGAATAAGTAGGAAACAAACTCAGGACACATAAAAAAATATTTGAGCAACACTGTTTATCAATTTGACCTCACTGACATAAGTGAGCAATGAGTTCAGCAATTGCAGGAAAGTCTCTCCACCCCCCGACAGAAAGATGTCCATGGCATGAGGGGTCTTCCCAAGTGTTGGGAGGTTTTTGATTTATTTTATTGTTAGAGAGATTCCTCCTCATACTAGTTACTCAGACTTTCTATAAGGACAGAGCAGGCATAGCTTGCGATTTTCCCACTTTGTTTCCTATTTCCCACTGCTTTGGTGGCATGACGTTAGGGCCAGAGGAAGAAGAAGGCGACCAGGACACAGGAGTTGAGTGGCTCAAGATATATGCATATTTATACAGAGGTTCATACATACATGTATTTATATGAACATGATGATAGGACCAGAATTTTAAGTACAGACATTTATTGCGAGGGATGAGGGTGGGGGAGGGTGGTAGTGTTAAGAGGCAGGAGACAGGGTGATCTGTGACCAAGGCGAGGAGTCAGAGTCTAGACCCAGGGAAGCAGGTTAGCCTTGCTTCATTCTTTCTGTTAAGCAGGGGAGAGGCGAGGCTGTACAAAGGGAAATGAGATAAGGAGTGGGATGGTGGTAGATTATGGGAGGCAGTACAGGGGTTCAGAGTGTGGACTTTGGAGTCACGCTGCCTGGGTTTGAGTCCAGCTCCACCTCTTAATAGCTGTGTGACCTTGAACAAATTACTTAACTTCTCTGTGCCTCATTACCTCAACTGGAAAATGGGAATAACAATGATACTAAGTCATAAGGTTGTTGTGGGGATTAAACAAGTCGATAAGGTGGTTGTGTCCTGGGCGTGCTATTCAAATGCTTGCTGCTTCTGGGAAGGGCAGAGCAGGGAAACTGCTGTAGATGTAGATGCCCTGCAGTGGAAGGTATTGGTGCAAAGGGGCAGGCCAGGCCAGAGGGTTCCTGCTCAAAGACCTCTGGGTTTTTGGAACATCTTCAAACCATCAGAGAGAGCCCCGAGGCAGGTGACCCCTGGATGGCCCGAGGCACAATGAGTAAGAAACTTGAGCCTGGAAAGTAAACTGTTCCTTTCACCAGACTTAGCAGTCTCCTCCAGCATCGTCTCTCCAGTTTATGCTGTTGGTGTTTTAAATGTCATGACTTTTTTTCTGATTATAAAGGCCCAGAATAAGTGCAGCATTATTTGTAATAGCTAAAATTTGGAAACAACCTAAGGGAAAGGATAAATTAGTTATGGTATGTTTGTTTCATGAATACTCTACAACAGTTAAAATAAATGATTTGGTTCAATACAGAGCACCCTGAGTGGTTTCTTTGTGAAGGCCACAAAGAACAACATGATATGTTTATGAGAGCATAAGCTTATAGAAAGGCACACAAACACAGCCTGGATGGATGCACGCTCAGGAAGAGGCCACTGGGACTGGGAGTAAAGAGGACTCAAAGTTCATCTGCAGAATTCTATTCCTTTCTTAAACATCAAAGCAAAAACAACAGTTAATTCCGGGTAGGGGAGGCATTATTTTCCTGTACTTTCCCCTATTTTTAAAAAGTTTGCATGCCTTTTGTAGAAGATTTAGAAAATAAAGTACAAAAAAAGCAAATAACTAGCATTCAGATATAATCACTATTACCCTTTTGTCCGATGATGATGTGTGTGTGTAACGTGCATTTGAAATTGTACTGTACACAGTTTTGTAAAATGCTTTTTAAACTTAATACATTACGTTTTCCTATGTCATTAAATGTTCTTTAAAGATATGATTATCAGTGGCTGAAAAATGGTTCATCGTCTGCACAGACTAAAATTTATTCTATTATTTGTCTCTAGCTGGATATATAAACTCTTTCCAACTTTTGTCACTGTAAATAATGACAAAAAGGGACTGTGAACATTGTATATGCCTGATTATTTCCTTGAGATAAATTTCTAGGAATTGAATTATAGGTTCAAAATGTATATGTATGTATATATATATATATATTTATTTAAATCATTATACAACGTAGTTGATTTTTACCAATTCTTCCCTTTCCTCCCTCCCTTTTCCCTTTTACTCCCCCATTAACATCTTATCTGTTCTCTTCTCTTAACAAGTTCAAGGAATTATTGTGATCGTTGTGTTTTTTTTTCTATTTGTTTGTTTGTTTATTTTTATTAGCTCCCACAGATAAGTGACAACTTACGGTTTTTCTCTTTCTGTGCCTGGATTATTTCACTTAACATAATTTTCTCTAAGTTCATCTATGTTGCTGCAAATGGTAGTATTTCATTCTTTTTCATAGCAGAGTAGTATTCCATTGTGTAGATATACCACAGTTTCCATATTTGGGCCGGTTCCACTTCTTGGCTATTGTAAATAGTGCTGCAATAAACATGGGAGTGCAGGTATCCCTTTGACATGACGATTTCCATTCCTTTGGTATATACCCAGCAGTGGAATAACTGGATCATATGGTAAATCTATCTGTAATCATTTGAGGAACCTCCATACCATTTTCCATAAAGGCTGCACCATTTTACAGCCACTAACAGTGTAGGAGGGTTCCCGTTTCTCTGCATCCTTGCCAAATGTATATATATATTTAAGGCTATTAATATACATCGCCAAATTGGTTAGACCTATTTACACTCCTATCAGTAGTGGATGGGATACTTGCTGATTTTAATGTCTTTTAATTGGTTATTAAGACTACAAATCTCACCCCACCTCTATTGCAAATCTGTTTTTCCTGGTCCTCCAGGTCTGTTTTCTTTTGGACTTCCTCTAGGGGTAGTTCAAACCTCAGGAAGAGAGTGGCTTCTGGCTGGAGGACAGACTTGGTGGGCAATTTCCCTAATATTTGCTCCCGTGGGAAACTCAGAGCCAACCCCCTACCTCTGATGAATTCAGTCACTTCCAGTCATTAGGGTGAGGGCTGTCTTGTTCCTGCTCACTACCTCCTACACGGTGGCTCACACACACACTACAGTCCTTCAGAGAGGAAGGACACCTGTTATTTTGTAGTTGTTGCTGTCTCGTATCAATGGAAAGCCAGTGACATTACTCTCAGCAAAAACACAGATGTACCCTAAGTGGTTGTCTCTTTCTAAATGTGACAATTCAGCCCTGGCGTTTGTGGTATCCTGCAAAAGTCCCTTCCAAATGGGAGCACCTCTTTGACGTTGATTCTAGTTAAGGGGCTGTTGTTGAGTGTCATATGGCTCAGTGGGAGAACTAATGGTTTAGCCTGGGCCTATTAATTTACATGTAACATGGATTTGTTACAGCTCACATATTTACTTCCAGGTATTTGTAGACACAAGTCCCCACTATTTTGAAAGAGCATTACACCCTGTGATACTGCACTGCTTTTAAACTTACATTCATATAAAGCATGAATTATTTGCACATCCAACTGTCACCATAAGATTTCCATCCATTCAAAATTTTAAAGTAAAAAAGTAACTGCCTTCCAGTGCCCTCAGGATAAACAGCCACATCCTCACCATGAACCACAAGCTTGTCTGGTCTTGTTTCATGTGAATTTCCCCCCTCAAGCCTCCTTGGCCTTGTTTCTAGACCTCAAACACAGTGTGTTCCCCCTGGCCGCAGGGCCTTTGCACATGCTATTTCCTCTGCCTAGAATAGTCTGCTTCCTCCTGGAAATTGCTCCTGATTCAGCAGATGCCACCCCAGCACCCTCCTTAGCCCATCTTACTGGAATCACTTAGATGAACTAAAAAATCACATTGTGAGGAAAGGCTATCCTGGGTACCTCAGACTATGTCTGGATTCTGATTTATATTATCATAGCATCTTGTGGTTTCACTTTTGATGCTATGTAGTTTATAATTCTGGGTTTATCTGTGTCATTTGGGTTTGGTGTCTGTCTCTCCCTCCCATTTGTCTGTGAGCTCCAGGAGGAAGGGACAACTTTTTCTTACCACCATGAGCATGGCTGCCAGCACAATTGCCAAGCTAGGGCTAGGGTCTGGAGCACACAGACCTCTAGAGCCCATTCACAAACTCTTCACATGCAGGTCTATGAGCTAGGTAACCAACAGAAAGGTCCTTGGAGTCTTGGTTGAAGAAGGAATAGTCTTTATTCAGCACACACAACACTATGAGCCAAGCAGTCCACAGAGAAACTCAGAAACTCAACTGCTACTGGCAAAGTCCAAAGAAAAGCTGAAGAACACACAATAGCAATTAACTAAAAAGATACATGGGTGCACATGTGCACTAACTCCTCCCACAGGACTTGTTTACGAAGAATTAAGCATGTGCTGCTTGACCCCCCAACCAGATCTGAGCCGAGGGAGCCTGACTAAGTTATCTTATTTTCCCCATAACAATGCTGGGCAGATCAGTGCATGCACATGTGCACTAACTCCTCCCACAGGACTTGTTTACAAAGAATTAAGCATGTGCTGCTTGACCCCCCCAACCAGATCTAAGCCGAGGGAGCCTGACTAAGTTATCTTATTTTCCCCATAACAATGCTGGGCAGATCAGTGCTGAATGGATGCTTGTTGCATGAATACACGAATACTGACATAATAAGGCTGATGGCTTGGTGGGTTAGGGCGGTGGCTAAGGATCCTGGCATGCAATTTCCTTGTAAGGGGATAAATTCTTTCTTATGTCATATGAGAGTACCATTAAGAGTAGAGTGTTAAGACAGATGGGCAGGTTTTCTCAGCTCCTAGTGATGAGACATTGCTACTACCTTTGTCTGTCCCGTTTGAAATGGGGATAATATCTTCACATCTCCTTCATCCAAAGACACCATTGACTTTAAGGTGACCACCACTTAATAACCTTTCAGTGAAAAAACCCAAACCATACCCAAAACAAACAAACAAAAACCTCTCACCGTTGCTCCTACATTAAATACACATATAAATTATAAAACACACCCAATTCCAAGGCATGTTAACATGTTAAAAAAAAAAAGAACATGTTAAAATTTAGACAAAAATGTGGCAGTGTCTACCACAAAGGAAGACTGTGAATAGTAAAAGAGGTGAATGAATATTAAATGTTTTGCTAAGAGTCTGGTATACCATGAGCATTTATTACGATTAGTACTATCATTTTACTTTGAATGGGTTGCCTTATTTTTAGCCTGTAGGTCGTATATCACCAATGACACTAAAGAGTCCATGTCTTCCATTTCTTTATAAATCCAGTCCCCCCCCCCTGCCCCCCGTATTTAGTAAGATATGGCAAACACAGGGCAGATGTCAATAGTGTAGAGTAATGAGGAATTTGAGCCATGAGGACCAAAGCTGTTTGGGACCCTGCCTCCTGCGTGAAAGACATGGGGAAGAAGCCAGAGGGTAGGGACACGGCCTCCCAGACGGTGGGCACTCAGTATCTGGCTCCTTTGTCGAGGGAAGAAAAGCTCCCTGTTTGGTGAGGCTGCACTTGCTGGTTCTCTGCTGTGGTCAGGATATTATTGCTGTCTTTTCTGTGTTTTTGTGGAATAGCATCAGAGCATGTTTATTCTGAGATCACTTTTGGCATTTCCATCCCGCTGCCACCTGGCCCAGGCCTTCATTACTGCTAGCCCCATGCAGTTACCTCCCCACTACTTCCCCACTGGCTTCAGGACTTGCCTCCATGCAGTCATCCCAATTTAACTGAATTCGGTGCACACGAGCAAGGTGCTGTTCTGGAGTCATCCGTCTGAGTATGGATACCCTCATTTTGCTCCCCTGGACTCCCACAGAACGTGGCTGAATAGCACAGCCATGGCAAGCGTTACTCTTATCAATATGTAGAGAATAAAGTCAATTCTCCAAGTTCGTCTGATCTACGAAGATTTCCAAAGTTAGATCCCATTCCAACTTCCTCACCTTCCTTCTGCTCAACTCTGGTTTGTTCCTGACTCCCTGCCCGGCCTCAGATTCTAATCCCATGTATTCATTCAGTCAAGCTTCAGTCTCCTCTAGTGTCTGGAATAATCTCCCACACGCTCTGTCCCTCAGCATGCTGCCCAGGCATACCCTACAGCTCGTGACTCCATGCCCCTGTTTTGGAATACAGTCAGACACGAAAGAAGCAGGTCTCCCTTCTAGACTATAGGTTCCTTGAAAGGAGGGGCTCACCTTATTTATCTTCATAATGTGGTTTTTACATGTACCACACAAAATGAATAAATTGCTTTCTGGTTACTGAAACATCACAAGGAACTTATTATAGGGTTTCAATTCAGGTGTGAAAAAGCAGTAACAAACTGTCTCAGTCTGTTTTCTGCTGCTACAATAATACAATGGACTAAGTAATTTATAAAGAAAAGAGATTTTATTTGGCTCACGGTTCTGGAGGCTGGGAATTCCAAGAGCTTGGTACTGGCATCTGGCGAGGGTCATTTCATGGTGGAAGGGCAGAAGGCAGAAGCAAGCACATGAGACAGAGAGGAAATCAGGCTGACCTTGTCCCTTTATCAGGAATCCACTTCCTCCACAACTAACCTACTCCCTCGATGACTGCATTTGTCCATTCACGAGGATAGAACCCTCATGACCTAATCACCTTTAAAGGTTCCACCTCTCAACACTGTTACAGCGGCAATTAAATTTCAATATGAACTTTGGAGGGGACATTCAAACCCTAGCACAAGGTATCCATCCTTTGTCACATAAATCAAATCTGTGAAAGAAAAAAGGTGCACAGTAAAGGGACCTTTCTTTTGCAATAATCATTTCTTTTTTGTATGTTCTTCCTATGAACTAATTTAATGGTGCAGAGGAGACTTTCTTTTCTCTGTTTTAGCTATGTGTCCATTCATGAATCCAATTCTCAGAATACAACTAGAATACATTTTTAAGTCAATGCTGGTGCTTTACTGTATGAAGGGTGGATTGAACTTGGATGTGAGGACCAGGAGTTGAAGACAGGATCAGCTTTGGCTTGGCGACCTGGATTTAGGTCCCAGTTGGGGGAGGCCATGCTGAGCTTCCCTCTTCTGTTGCAGTTCCTGGGGTACAGTGTGAGGACACTGAACATCCTCATCTTTAAGAACTGACTCTACCAGCTTTCAAGAAAACAGGTATCACAGAGAATTATTCTATACCAATGACCTTGTAATATCTGAAAGTGGAAATTCATGGCATTTTAGGGTACCTGAATGAAATAATTCGGTAAGTAACATAGCCTGTTGGGGTTTCCATATTGCATTCTATGGATCCATTGAGTCTTAAGTGTTCTTTTGAAAGTAAAGGTTTTTTTGCGCATGTAAAAATTATGTAGGATATAATTTCTAATCTAATCCCTTTTCTTTTTCAGCGACCAAATTAGATTCATATCTTTATCTTGTGGCAGGCATGTTTCCATGTGCAAATAGTCACTGAACAATGAATGATATGGTTTTATAGCTTGATAGATGATTTTCAGATTTCTTTTAATCATCAAAAAGTCAAAAATAGCAATTTTGAATTTGAATAAAAGTGAAAAAGCCCTTGTAAATGTTTGAACAGGTTTAGGGGTCAGGAGTTGTGGTTTCCAACTTCCATGAAGAGTTGATTGAACGTGGTAACCTTGAACAAGTTATTTTTTTTCTCTCACTATTTGTCTCTCCAGCTACAGAGCAGAGACAAAGGTGACAGAGAACTCTTACCCACCCCAAAGATGTGAAGTAAATAGAATAAGGTATGGAAGCACATCCTTAGAATAAAGGCTGCACGTAAGTTTGAATTAAGTAGTGAGTCTAATTTGTTTTCAGGTCCTGCACTTTCTATGTAGATCTGTTATGAAATATTTCTATCTCATCGGCAGATAATAAGTTGCTCATATGTCATAAACTCTTGTGTAAAAATCATTTATCTTCCCTCTCTCTCTCATGACCACTTTCATTTTTAAGCACTGCAGAAATGGCCTCCTTTTTGGTGACGGAGGTCGTCTGAGTGATCATTCCATCTTTGCATGTTCCATGTTATCTGGTAATATAAGCTGGCACCTGGTGCTGGGGAGGGTGTTCATGGGGAGCGGGGGATGGTTTCCCTCCTTAGTGTGAGCCTCCCTGGTAATGGCAAACCCTAGAGCTAGTCTAGGGCAACAGGTTTTAGGGCAGGGTACTCTTGAGTCTAATTTTTCTTGCATTATTTTAACCTGATGTTAATGGAAATGAGCAGCTGGGTAACCTCTCATCAAGCTTTGGGAAATGCATACCCGGTTTCTTAGGTAGAAGCTATTCAATGAGAAATGTCATTCTCCAGCTCTCTCCGAGTCTTGTAGATTTTATCAGAATAGAGTTATTTGCCTTAAGGACTTTTCTGAACCCATTAATTTTCTATAAATGATTCTCAATTGAAATAATACAGTTTTCATTATCTAGTTACTTTCATTGCTGGAGACCCAAAATATTAAAAAATATCTTAAATTCCTATTCAGGGGCCATTTTTGCCATTGTAAAATTCATATATGGTGATATATAGCAACTATTTTAATACCTTGCTGCCATATTAATAAAATCCAGATGTAATATGAAGAGAAAGGATCTTGTATCTTGATAACAGTGCAGTGCTCTTTTAGAAATGCTGAATAATCACTCTGGCTGGAATTGGAGTGGCAAGGGCATTATTTGAAGAGCATCATATGATGCTTAGTGACCTAGAGAAAGTATGACCAAACTTTTTATGGAATCTGAAAGGCTCCCCTCCTTCAGATCAGCTTTGTGGGGATAATGCTTCTTAAAGCCACATTTTCTCATTTTCTTTTTTCTTACATTTATATAAAAGACACTGGCTTTAGGGTAGATCTCACATAATCACTGGTGGCGTGTTGCATTTCAACCCCTTTCCCTTAGACTGCAAAGCCCATCTCTGAAGAATTCCAACCTTATGTTCTCATAGGTCTGCTTAATCTCAGAGTTGCCTGCTTTGGGGAGTGATCTGAAGGTTTATGTAGGTGTGTGCACTGAATACCGCTCAAGCCTGGTCAAAATGCTCATTCAAAATAATACTTTGTAGAATTTCAGCACCTCTTATGTCAGACGTTTAAAACTGTTTTGTAGGAGGTGATTTTTTTAGCATTCTGTGTAAAGAGGGGAAATCACATGATCTCTACTAGTATTAGCTGTATAGTTAGAAAAGGAATCTCCATAAGGGATTGCTGTAGCAAAATGGACTTTTCTGGAACCAATATAATATCTTTGTACTTAAAAATAGTTAATGTCAATGTTTAACACTGCCCCTCCCCCCAGTATCCCATGAGGAGGAATTCCTGGTATTAAGAACATTTTAGTTACATAGTTATTTTATTCTTAGGATGTCAGTGCTTAAAAGAATCCATTCCAATAGGGAAGGGATGTTTCTCTCCAGCTATAGCAACAAAGGGTTACATTTTTTGCTTAAGGTTAGGATAAAGTTAAAGACAGTTGTGTCACTGAAATACCTAGAGTCCTTCATGTCTTTATCTTAATTTTTTTTATTTAAAAATTTTTTAGGGCCGGCCCGGTGGCACACTGCTACAGTGCACCGCTTGGGAAGTGTGGTGGCGCTCCCGCCAAGGGTTCGGATCCCACATACAGACCGGCCGCTCACTGGCTGAGCGAGGTGCGGGAGCAACACCGAGGGTTGCGATCCCGTTGCCGGTCCCGGTCTGGTACGGGCGCGACACTGAGGGTTGCGATCCGTTGCCGGTCATGAAAAAAGACAAAAAGGAAAAAAAAATTTTTTTATTTTATTTTCTTCATCGTACATGTGTATGGGATACAATTTGTGGTTTCAATACATGCCTATATGGTATAATGATTTAATCAGAATAGTTAGCATGTCTGTTGCCTAAACATTTATCATTTCTTTGTGGTTATAACATTCAAAATCCTCTTTTCTTTTTTTTTTTTTTTTTTTTTTTTTTTTTTTTTTTT
>NW_007728647.1:165568-169401 GCF_000696425.1 Galeopterus variegatus | reverse complement strand
GGCGCACTATAGGAGTGCGCCACCGGGCCGGCCCCCCAAAATCCTCTTTTCTGGGTGTCATGAAATACACAAGACAATATTATGAGGTGTTGTCACCCTAGGGCATCAGAATTTATTCTTCCTATAAGTTTGTAACTTTTTACAAATCTACAAACCTTTCCCCGGCCTCTGGTAATCAATCTTCTCCTCTATTTCTCTCTTTTTTTCTTCTCTTTAAAATTTATTCTTTAATCGACTCATGATAATTATATATATTTATGGAGTACAATATGAGAATCATTTATGTTTTTATCATGCATTTTAGCAAAGGATTTATATTTGTTCTAGTACAGTTGCCCAACTGGTATGTTTTGGCCCCAGGACTAGCTTACAGTTGCTAGGGGGTGAGGAGGACAACTTAAAATTCCTTTGCAAGTTGCCTTTCAGCACGTGGAGGGGTGGGAGTGGAGTGCAGTCTGCACTTACTGCCCGAGTCACGCCAGACGCCTGGCGCTGAAGTGGAATGTCTGTCAGCATGAACTGCATCACCGATGGTGCTCTTACCACTCCTGCAAATTAATGCTCAGAGGAAAACTGGGACATGTGCGTAATGGAATACAGGTGTGCCACATGAAAAAATCTCCTAAAAATTCCTGAGATCGCATTGAGATTTGTGTTACAATTTCTTTTTTTTGAGGGATGTGAATGAATTAAAACAACTACTTAATGATATAAAGATTATCCTGTGAGTGAACCCTGCNTCACCGATGGTGCTCTTACCACTCCTGCAAATTAATGCTCAGAGGAAAACTGGGACATGTGTGTAATGGAATACAGGTGTGCCACATGAAAAAATCTCCTAAAAATTCCTGAGATCGCATTGAGATTTGTGTTACAATTTCTTTTTTTTGAGGTATGTGAATGAATTAAAACAACTACTTAATGATATAAAGATTATCCTGTGAGTGAACCCTGCAATGTGAAAGCTTGACAACCAGTGGTGGTAAGTAATAATTGCTCTATGTTTCTTCACTTTTTTCAGATCCCCTACTTAGTATTCTGTGTTGTGAGACCATAGGTCTTCTATAAGGTTGTGATCTCTGGTGGCATTTCTCCAACTCATTATTCTTAGAGCTCTAGTGTCTTACAAACTGCTAAAAGTTGTTTCATGAATAAGGGATTTTTCTGGATGTATTAGTCAGGGTTCTCCAAAGAAACAGAACCAATAGGATCAAAAGGATATGTGTGTGTGTGTGTGTATACAGAGAGAGAGAGAGAGAGAGAGAGAGAGGGAGAGAGAGAGGTATTTATCGTAAGGAATTGGCGCACGTGATTATGGAGGCTGGCAAGTCCAAAATCCCTCTTGTTTGGGGAGGCTGGTCTTTTGTTCTGTTCAGGTTGCCTGGATGAGGTCCACCACATTATGGAAGGCAATTTGCTTTACTCAAAGTTCACAGATTTTAAATGTTAATCTCATCTAAAACACCCTCCAAGTTGACACACAAATTTAGCCATCAGACTAGCAAAACAAAAACTAAACAACAACATCAACAACAACAACAACAACAACAACAACAAAAGGGAGGGGAGGGGGAGAGAAACGCTGCCCCCTGTAGTCCTCTTATGGAGTGAGAAACACAATACACATTAACATGAAATAAAGGCCCTGAAAAGTCCCGCAGTGAAGGCATCTTTTCATATCTCTATAGCCTCACCTTCCCTAAATTTCTTTGCTCCTGGAAACTTCCCTTCCTACTTTTTTTTTTTTTCCTTGTGAAAACTCATTACCATCTTGCTGGATTACCAGTGTTTAGAGCAACATAATCAGGTAAAAAACTGGTTTATGGAATGGTGTCTGTTTAGACAACTGACTCATTTGGAAATTAAGTTGACAATACCAGCTTCATTAATGGAACCTAGTAGCCTAGATGGGTAATTATCTATTTGATTTATTGGATGCTTATTATTGGCTCTGTCGGCTAAAGCATGATACCCATGAATGGGAAGTGAGCGGTGGGGATGAGGGGTGGGCATGTGCATGTCAAAATTGTGCCCACACACAGTCATGCCCAAGCAGATCAGGGCAGGGAGTGTCCTGCCACAGGACCTCATTTCACCTCATTCCTGGACAAAAAGCCTAGTCGAGTGAAGGACAGTGGCAGAGAGAGCACAAAGGCTGCCACCCACTCAGTGTAGATGGAGAGTCCATGGCATGGGATTCCACGCACAACTGGTAAGATGTGAAACATGGGTGCACTTAGGAGTATCATCAGTTCTAACACAAAATAAGCATCTGAAAAAGACACAAAAATAAAGGGACTCATAAGTAAAAGAAAACAATATAGCCACTTTTTTTTCTATGTGTATATTCATAGGCTTATAACATATGTTTATTTATTTATTTTTTAACTCACAAAAATAATGAAGCATCTTTAATCCTACCATCCTGGAAGACTTGATGAGTGTCTGAATGCAGAAAGGCATGGAAATATCATATTATATGATAAAAATGTCCTGAAGCCACATTCAAGTATGTGATAATTCTAGGTGAATCACAGAAATCTCTCAAGCTGTATAACTTTATATGAAAAGGCTAGGTTTGTACAGTTAATTCACAGATAATCATCACATTGAGATAGTAATCACCTTGCCATGAATGTTATCCCTGTTTTGTCCCTTTGTCTTTTACCCATCCTCAGTCATCATCCCTGGTCCTCAACAGCATCGGATTGAGGCAGGTGGAACAGAGAGCAGGGGTGAGGAGCGGAGGACCCAGGGCTGCCAGGGCTTGGTTTGCAAAAGATGCCCTTGGAAGGACACTTGCTGAGAAGATGACCTGTGCGCTAAATTATGGAGCATGGATTTCACCTATCATGAAGACATGGAGAAGCAATGAAGGCTTTTCAGCCGGGAGTGACATGAATAGATATGCATTAAAATCATCCTGATATCCTCTGAAGTGTGAGTTGTGGGTGGGGTTTATGGGAATTCAGGTGAGAATAAGCCATGGTATGCTTTGTGGGCACCTATCTTACATATTTTAATAAGCACGTGGCTTCTGGAGGGCTGGTATGTGTGCTTACTTATAGTACAGTCTGTTTTGCTGTAATGTGGCCATTTAGAACACGAATTCACTCCCATGCAATTTGTAAATAAGGGAACAATGTCAGTACTGAATCCAGTTTGCACCTTTCCGAATCAGGTCAGCACCCCCATTTCCCCTTTCCTGGGCAAGGAGGCATTAGTGACAGCTTGTGCTGCTACCTGGTTTCCTGACACAGTCACTTGTCTCAGCCTTCCCGGGTGCAATGGCCACAGTCAGGTTGTGGGGGCTGTGACAGTGGCAGCTCCCGTTCTGCCCAGCTGGACCCTCAGGGCTCTTGTTTTCCAGCTGCTACCTGGGGTGGGCATGGAGGGTGTGACACACCTGGAAGTCAGCGGAATTCTCGCACTGTGAGGTGAACTTTACCAATGAAGGGCAGGAGGCAAGAAGAAGCAGGTGCATTAATTGCCTGCCTCTCATCCCCATCTTTCCTGAGATGTGGTGGCTCCCTATGACCTTTCGGGAGATGGCCCACATGACCCAGAGTCCAGGGTGTTCCTGAGGAGCTGTGGCCACCTCGGTAACACACAACCTTCAATGTGTTCCCTCCTTCCCTGCTTTGTTCCCCTTCCCCCACTCCTGCAACCCCCAAATAACCCATGAGCTCTGCCTCAGGACTGTTTTCCAGGAAGCAAGAAAAGCTGATGCCAGTTTAAGGGCAAACAGGTCATTTTGGCTCATATGTGATTTTTCCTACCAAGGGAAGCCAGAACAGATAAGGGGAGTAGAACTAGAACCTTCATCAGGAAGG
>NW_007728647.1:163764-164550 GCF_000696425.1 Galeopterus variegatus | reverse complement strand
TTCCTACCAAGGGAAGCCAGAACAGATAAGGGGAGTAGAACTAGAACCTTCATCAGGAAGGGGAAAGCCCCCAACGCTGCAGCTTCCCAGCAGCAAGAGCTTTTGGCTGCATTTTAAGAGAATTGAAATAAGGGCCCGCGTGCGGGGCTCCCTCTCTTGAGAGGCAGGGCTCTGGGCGGGCGAGGCCTTCTCAGAGCTCCCCTCCATCTGCACTCCTCAGCACCCCCAGCTCTGCTCTAAGGAAATGCCGACATTTCCACCCTGCCGTTTCTGTGCATTTTTAATAGGCCAGTGGTAGCCTCCAGCCAAGCCCAGCTGCCTTCTGGGTCTGTTCAAGTTATCTCCCCAGGAACCAATTATTGTTTTTTGTGATGACTCTGGTTACAAACTTGGCTAAGTTTGGATGGCTTGCCTAACCCCATTTTTCTCATGAACGCTGTAATCTGAGCGTGTGATTTTTGAGAATGTGAGATGTGTTCAGGTATGAATATGTTGCAGTCTAGCAGCAGCGTTGCAATTTCACTATGTCTTCAGTTACCAGTAAAGAGCATTTCTTCCTTGGCAAATGTGTATCCAAAAACAACATCCTAAAGTAAATTTGAAAAAATGCCATTTAAAACACAATTCAATCTGTATTTTGATGACTCAGAAGATACCTCAGTAGACGGCAGTGTGTCCGGGATCATGGTTATGACTAACAATTATAACTGTACTAGAGATGGTTGGATAGTCTGGTTAATAGGATAACGGACAGCAGAATTTTCCACACTTTGGATATAACCATCC
>NW_007728647.1:138569-163493 GCF_000696425.1 Galeopterus variegatus | reverse complement strand
CCTTGGCAAATGTGTATCCAAAAACAACATCCTAAAGTAAATTTGAAAAAATGCCATTTAAAACACAATTCAATCTGTATTTTGATGACTCAGAAGATACCTCAGTAGACGGCAGTGTGTCCGGGATCATGGTTATGACTAACAATTATAACTGTACTAGAGATGGTTGGATAGTCTGGTTAATAGGATAACGGACAGCAGAATTTTCCACACTTTGGATATAACCATCCTGTACGTCTACTGTAAAAATCCCTTATAAACACTGATAAGTTACTAATAAAACAGATACACAGAAAAAGGGCCCCATCAAAGCTTTCAAACTTCTAAAATAAAGTCAGAAATAGTTGTTGGATGTCTCCTACATTCCAGATACTGTTATGATTTATCATATTTCCTTCTATCTTCAGCGCAGAGTCCATGCATTTCACCAGAACAACTGCCATTTCAAGGATAGTCAAGAAGGAATTCAGGCTGATAACACCAAGGTCAAGGGTTCGATCCCTGTACTGGCCAGCTGCCAAAAAATACCACCTCCCCCACAAAACAAAAAATAAATAAAAAAAGAGGGAATTCATTCAACTTCTTCAAAAGCTATGATCTCTTGGCTTTTCATGGTTTTGAGCAATCCTGAAGAGGTTAATCCCAGCTGGCCATGGCAGCCAGTGCCTCTCTGTTTTGTTCTTTCCTTCCAGGTGGAACTGATTCTTATGATTTAGGCATTGCTGTGAGTCATTACCCACCGCGATGGCATAAAGCGCCAACGTCAGCCTGGAGGACAATCCTTCACAGTAATGGCCACATTCGCTGTGCTATGAGATCCTGGGACTGAACTTTTCACCTGCGGAGATGGTAGGAAGCCATCTTGCCAGCGCTGTGCACGGAATGATACAGTTTTAGTGCTGGAGGCGAATACTTGTAATGAAAGCAATAATTTTTACTTACTACTGAAGACCTGTCTTGAAATAGTAGACTACACTCAGCAGGCAAAAAGGCAATCTTGATTTTTCATGTCTCGTAAACAAGGCAACGAGCTCTTGTGTTGGAAGACATAATAAAGACTTATTTTTCAATATTTTATGTCTGGGTATGCATTAAATCCTGAAGGGTGACCCAGACCTGGAAAGTTAACTCTAGCTGGTCTGAAGGATGTGACAAGCAGTGGCCAAGGAGGAGGGTGGCAGACGAGAACAAGGCGTGCTGGTGGGGAGCTATGTGTGGCTTGCTTGGAGCCTGCTGTTGACAAGCCGGCAAGGCAGTAGAGTTTTTAAGAGCATGGGCTCTGGAGAGAGACTGACTGCCTTGGTTCCTATCCTGACCCTGTCACTTACCTTTCTGTGCCTCAGTTTCCTCATCTGTCAAATGGCGATAACAAGCAACATGCACCTGGAGAGCTTGTGAGCCCTGTGTCAGGTACTGTGTGTAAAGCCCTGAGAACAGTGCTTTGCACAGGGGAAACCACATGTATTAGTGACAGTTCTTACAATTCTTATTTTTCAAAGGTTCAGAGATGCCAATCGACTTGTCTAAGGGCACACAGCTAGTGAGTAAGTGAATTGGGATTGTGCTATGTTTGAATGTGCCCCCTAAACAGCATGTGTTGGAAACTTAATCCTCAAAGCAATAGTCTTGGGAGGTGGGGCCTCAGGGGAGGTGTTTAGGTCATGAGGGCTCCCCCCTCATGAATGGATTAGTGTTGATCATAAAGGGGCTTGAGGCTGCAAATGTGATCTATTGCTCTCTTGCCCTTCTGCTTTCTGCTACGAAATGATACAGCAAGAAGGCCCTTGCCAGGTGCAGGCCCCTCACCCTTGGACTTCCCAGCTTCCAAAACTGTAAGAAATAAATCTCTGGTCTTTATAAGTTACCCAGTCTCAGGTATTCTGTTATAGCAGCACAAAATGGACTAAGACAAACTGAAACTCAGTTCTGCTCAAAATCTTTTCTCACTTTTGTGCAGAAAAGAGTGACTCAGGAGAGCTGTTATAAAAGTTAATGATGCCCAGCTGATGTCCCCAGGGTGACTCTTAGTGTCCAAAGAGGTAATGCTTTGGATGAGACAACACCAGAAGCTGTCCAGGATAGGTGGAGGGTGGGGGTGACCCCCGTCCTGGGACAATGGAGTTAGACCAGGGGAAACCAGAGAAAAGTTTGTAGTGCTGAAGGCAAGAATCAAATTGAAACCAGTCCTATGGGAGATTCCTCCTCAAGAGAATTCTGCAGACCTGTGGCTTTGATGTAGGATGGCAGTTTTGAAATATTCTTCCTTTTCAGTTCCATCTTTCTTGTGTTTAAAGTGTTTAGGTGATCGCTCTGCTGAGAAAGCTTGTAGGTGGTGGCAGTGAGCCATCAAGAATAAAGGCATTCACAGTCTTTTCAATATTTGTTCAGTGTGACCTCCCCAGCTCCTAGAACATTGCCTGGCAGGTATTAGGTGTTCACTGATGTTTATTAAATGAATATTTATTAAATGAATGAATGGATGGATAAAGGGAGGGAGGGAAAGATGACTTAATGAATAAAAGTTTTGCATGCCAGGAGAGGATGGAGAGGAACTTAATGAACACCACCCAGTGTCCCCTAGGCTGGGGCCAAATGTGAGCCCCAGCAGAGCTGGCTGGGAGACCTAACTAGGGCTTGAGAATGGCAGGTTCTCTACAAGGACTCTGCACCTGTCTCCACTTTTCCCCTCTCTGGGCTGAGTGTTCAGTGGGTAAACAGTAGATTCACCCACATGGGACCCACAGGAGGGCTTTCAGGACATGCAAGAAGAAAGAATCCCTGTTACATCCAGTTTTCACTTTTATGGGTCAGAGTGGCTCCTGGAGTATCACCAGAAAGCACATTATGGCATCCATCTGGAGATGGGGGTGGAGGAGGGAGCTTGGCTCAGTGAGACCCATTGGGAGGCTATGTCAGTAACTCAGGTGAGAACCGGGGAGGGCTTGATTCAAACACAGATGGTGAGAATGGCCTGGAGGTGGTGTATTCTGGAAATATTTGTAGGGAGGAATTGTTGGCACTTATAGGACTCATCACATCCTGCCCTGAGGCCTTAGATGTCCCCAAATAAAGTGAGTTTATAGTTTCCAGCTGAGAATGTTGGCCAGCCACCAGCTAATGCTAGGAATTGGCTTTTTTAGAATGGCCTCTATATTCATTGCTTTTGAATTTCTGAGTACCATCTGTTTAACTCTACAGTGTGTTTCTTTCCATACTTTAAATAGAGACCTATTGAAATGGCATTTATTTCAGAATTTTTGCACCTATGAAGTCACTGTACCTTTTCCCATTAAGCTAGCATTGCAGACCCCCTCCCCCCATTTCTGTCTGTCTGTCTCTTCTTTAGCTATGAATGGCTCCATGCATTGCAGGAGCACCCTGCTCTGTAACTTTGGTTCTAATATCAGGAAGGGAAAACTTTTGTAGTCCAGAGACATGCTTAAAATGCATTCATGATTCCCTTGACCCTAATCCGTAGGGTTGCAGGAGGCTGCAGCTCTGGCAGAGACAGAGTATGTCTGCTGTCATGGACCCCTATTCTTCTAAAGGCAGGTTCTCACTCATTCCTATGCTTCTCCCTTGAATTCTCTAGTTCTTTACTAGAATCAGGAAGCTTCTCCAGATATTTGCTGCAATTGCTAACAGCTTCAGGGCCTGTCCTTGCTCTGGTGGGTAACATTTGTCTGCCAGCCATTGTCTGTCCACACCAGGAAGATTGCTTGCAGGAAGACTGTGTAAACAAGGCAGAGTGCAGACTATGGTCAGTCCACTTTCAAGGATCCACTTCATGTCTTTGTCTGTGGACCTGCCTTTGTGTTTTTTTTATTTTATTTTTTTGGCGGCTGGCTGGTTACGGAAATCCAAACCCTTGAACTTGGTGTTACGAAGCTGTGCTCTAACCAGACCTGCCTTCTTGTTATTACCCATTTTCTGTGCTCAGTTCAGCCTCATGCTCTCCTCTGATCTGTGCCTTTCTACTTTACCTGGGCTTTGGTGGTGGCTTCCTGGCCTCAGCTTTGCCCATGTTACAACCTGTACCTCACTGCCTGGACGGGACCCCTGAATGCTATGTTCTGACTTATTGTCTAAGACTTGGAAAGTTCTCTGTGCCCTCTAGTTTGGTCTGGGAACATAGGATCTGACCTTGCCATTGCTCTTTCCCTGTGAGTCTTGTCCTATCATGCTTCATGTCTCTTGGTGGCCATGGAAGCCTCTTGGCTTGGCTGTCCCCACATGAGCATGTTTTGCTAAAAGAGAAGCTAAGCACTAGTTCCCCACATCATTATGTAGGACACTTCCTCTGGGCACCTGTCAGTCATTCCATGTTTGGACCTGAGATTTCTAAGTTCTATCTCTCCTATCATTCATCAAATTTTGAAAACCCAACATTTTATCCAGAAATTACATTTAATGAACTGAACTACTTTGATTACACCTTTTAGATTTAAGCTGTGCTTTATTGGTCTGTGTTTGAGGAATGTATATGTTTACTTATGGGGTATGCTAATCCTCAAATATGGCACCTTGGCATTTGAACAAACAGCAGAAGCAAGAAGGCCACTCTCACCTTTCCCTATTCTACCCTGAAGCAAGTCATCAGATCCTTCTTTGAGAGGTGCCCTCCCTATACCGGGAGGAAAGGAGCATCCTTATCTCTGAAGACACCATCAGATCACACCCCTTTCGTTGGACCATACTTCTCCATGGCTACTCACTTCTTCATTAAACCTACTGTGAAAAAATACATAAGTTTACCTGTGCCAAAAGACAAAATTACAACAAACTTAGTTTTAAGACCTGAATTGGCTTTTGTCTGTGATTCTGGGATCAGGCAGCCCTCATTGTATTAAATAGAGTGGTTCAATGAGATGAGCAGAGGCAGTTGGCTCTATAGACAGAAAAGAGCTGAGGAAAACAGAGACAGAGAACAAAAGCAGATTGGTCGTTTCAAAGCTACTTTTCTTGTAAAGGTTGAAGCAGAGTGGACTTCCTGATCATGCCAACTGAAGCTGACCTGCTTGGGGATTTGGCTGTTATCTCTCTCCTGATTTCTTGGAAGGTCAGATAAACAACTTAGTGTTGGCTCGGTGGTGTGGAGCGTCAGCATTAGTAACTCTAGTTTGGTTTCGTCTGTTGGTCATAGTGTGAGAGCTTGGTCCAAACCAATAGCCTGTTGTTAGTTTTCTTTAATGATTACCCCCTTTTGGTCACTCTCACCTAGGTGAGAAAAACCTTAGGGTGTTGGTGCTGTTCTCAGTCACCATCACTTTGAATTTTTAGTCTCAACACATCATTCATAGGTCACGGTGTCCTCATTATCAGTATTTCTTGGAGTTCCCATCATTCCAGCTGCAGAGAGATCATTTAGCATTCAACACATGGCTGCACGTAGACATTTAACACTTTTTGAGAGGATATAGTGCACCAGGGAGACCACAATTATGAGTATCAGGAAGATAATACCAAGAGTTTGGAGTATGACCAAATCAACCAAAATCAAATAGATCAAAGAGTGAGCCAGACAGGGAATTTACCCATGTTAACCAAGCAGCCTATTTATTCTATTTATCCACATGCAACAAGAAGTGCCAGCTACTGCACAGACCCCTTCTCGTTCAGCTAGTAGGTAATCTAGCATTCCATGACTGGGTTGACTTAGAGCAAGAAGTGAGAACAGGTGGGTCTAGAAGTCTTACTCTATAAAAATGATCACTAGTTGAACAACTGAGTTAGGGGTGTTGCTAAAGTTATGTACTGGGGGGACTAAAAGATCCCTTAGGTCATGTGAAGAGCTGGGTTTTGCATGACAGATTCAACACTTCGTCAAGTTGCCTATAGAAATTCCAACTACAGCATTATCCTGCCAAGTGAAAAAGGTAGGCATAAGCAAGGAAAAGTTAACAGTGGAAAGAATCTCATATGATAGGGAGTCTTGTTCTGATGTCCTGGGAAAAGCTGTCCACAGCACGAAGTCATCAACTTCTTGTCTTGGTTTGCAGTTCGAATGTCTCCGGTTATGGCACTGGGTGTTTTGGTGAACTCTCTGTGTGGCCCTCACATCAGGCATGAAATGTGTCTTTCGACATTTACATCAAATGTCCAGCTTTAGCTTATTAGACTTCAGGAACAGAATAGTTCTTATTCTCAGTTAGAGATTTGTAGCCAGATATTTGAGGAAAGTAGAAGAATTCAGGATCTGGTCCATTTTACATTAATATAATAAAAACTAAAAACCAATGAACAGGACTACAATCTAATAACAGGTACACTAAAGTTTTTCTTCTGAAACATAACTTTTCTCTCTACAGTTACCCCCATTTCTACCAAAGATAATTCTGGAAGGATCAGGTAGGGAGAAAAAGTAAATGTTTCAATTTTTGGTCATAAAAGTATACTTTACCAAAGTGCTGTCAGCTATAGATAGCTTAAAAGAAAAAAGTTCCCTTTATTCTGAAAGCAAAACATTTAATGAAACAGCAAAATTTCAAGTAAAGAGTCATTAAAAACCCTTAATTTTTTATCAGTTCATTTAGTCTCAGGTAATTAATTCTTGTGCTTGATCTCAGTTAGGAGTTTCATGAATCCATAAGTTTTCTTCATTAGAGTTCTGCAAATTCTTACCCAGTTGAATCGTATGATCTTGAAGTTATTAGGGACCTGTATTTTTCAGAATCTTTTCTATCTTTTCCATGGATCCCCTTGAAGACATAACAATTTAGGGCAATAGTTGCTTGCAAAAAACTTTCAGAAAAGCATCAGAATGAAGCAATTAACAGTGGACGACAAGACTTAAAATTGCCATGGTTAAAGGCCTGATGAGAGTTTGTTATAATAATGATGCAATTGACAAGGAAATTTGGTTATTTCTGTGGCATAAAACAATTTAACATAATAGTCGAAATTATGGCTGATAACATATCAGGTTTCTAGAAATTTTTTACAAGTTTTGGAACACTCATAATAATATGCCCATAAATATAACATACAGAAGGCTTAGCATCACTTATTACATGATAATGCTTCCCATATAATTTAACATATCATATAGGCCTAAGTAGTTTGCTGTCTCTTTACAAGGTGAGAGACACATTCTTTGAGGTTTTACAGGGCCCAACTAGAAAATCCTAATGTTAATTTGAGGCCCAAAAGACTTAATTTAGAATTTAATTTTGAGAAGTTTGTCAAAAATGTCAAAAGGTTAAAAACACTTCTCTTGGTTGTCTACTTAATCAGAGTAACAATAAAAAATTTTAAAGGCAAATACAGAAAGTGACGTAGTTGTGAACAAAAACTTGGCTCTTTTAATACTGGAAAGACTTAATGTTTTTAAAAAAAGTAATCACAGACCTAACAAAATACAGTACAAAGCATAAGAAATTATCTTGATAAAACACAAAATTTCTGTTTCCTTGGTTAGTTACCTAAAAGATAAAGAAAAACCTTTCACTATTTCCTACTGAGAGCAAATCAATTCTTCAAGAAAACCTTGGTTGTTTTAACACAGGGGAACAAATTGCAGTTTTGCATCAGTGTATCTTTGATATTAAAGCTAAATTTTTAGAAAAAGTTATAGATAATTCCATTCAAATCTTAGCCAGCTTGATCACATATAAAATTCCTTTCACAAGATTCATCTTTCACAAACCTCTAAAACTTCCTTCTTCATCCAGTTCTCTCATTCTCCTGTACTTACCCTCTTCTCATTTTGTAACAGAGTTATTTTACATTAGAGCAATAATTACTCTCTTTTCCTTTTGAAACACATCCTTATATCTTATAACTTCCTCAATAAAGCATGCCTTACTTCTCTTGCATACAGGGTTGTTTTCTGTATTATTTCTAATTTTAATTGCCATATATTAATTAGAAATTTTAACTCAGTAATCTTAATTTCTAGTGAAAACTAGCAGGCATTGTAAACTGTATTATATTAACATTCACCATTTCATAATTTCTAAAAACATGTGTTTCCTCAATTTTTCATGTTTATTAACAGATTCAAGTATGTTTAGATTATCTGTACTGTATAAAACAAGATGCCGAAATGCATAGACCTTAAACTTATGTCAGCAATTAATGTTCCAGTATTTTAACTTACTTAGAAATGACTCAGACATTTCATAAATATCTGTTACTTGATTTAACATAACGTGACCTAAGATTTCAAGTGATTAAAAAAAGATTTTTGAAACTATGTCAATTTTATCTTGATAAACCTTTATCCCATCCACATTCACCTAATTTACTCATTCTTAACAATTATGCATGAATTGCTCCTTAAGCAAAACTAGCCATTGAAGGAGTTCAGGAAATGCCACCCCAAAATTGGATGCTTTGGTATAATGATCCTTTCTAGCTGAAGACATTTGAAAAATAACAAATGTAGGGAGAGGCTTTCTTTGGACTCCCCTATCTGCCCAAAGACAGATCCTCCAGAGGAACTCAACTGTCATCAATCCCCTGCCCTACACCATCATCTTATATTATTTTATTTTTGGTTGACAAACTAGGCTAATATCAAAAACATCACCGAAGCAAAGAAACTAAAAAGTTGAACATGGTCCACCTGCCCCGCCCCCCTTTTGCTTCCATGATAGACATGCATTAAGCAATTTACTTTCATCATGCATTCTGCTCCTAGATTGAATTTATAGCTTCGTGACCTTTTATATATCTAGGAGATAACAAGCCTGTTTGACTAGTAAATGTAGGTTAAAAAAAAGATGTATGCTTGCATCATAAATAATGCTGACAATTCTGAAGACATTCCTTTTTTTATTTTACCAACAATTTAAAAAATAGCTTTACTTACCAAAGATTATCTTAAGTCACATGAACTAAAGGCATCGAGTTTCTCCTTTTCTGAGAGAGTACTTGATTTAAGCACTTTCTTTTTTTCAAGCCAATTAAATAGAATTTTTTTTTTCCTTTTTGTCTTTTTCCGTGTCCGGCAACGGATTGCAACCCTCAGTGTCAAGGCATCGAGTTTCTCCTTTTCTGAGAGAGTACTTGATTTAAGCACTTTCTTTTTTTCAAGCCAATTAAATAGAATTTTTAATAAATTTTGGCAACATTATCCAGCGGTAGAAAAATATCACATACACATAACAGGCATATCCACATAGACATACACAAACACAGACAGAAGCAGCTTTAATTAAGATTTTTCATTTGCCAGTTTCCAAATATAGAGGTCTCTCCTTATCCACGGTTTCGCTTTTAGTGGTTTCACTTACCTGCAGCCAACCGCAGTCTGAAAATATTACATCACTACTCTTGCACTTTGGGGCCATTATTAAGTAAAATGGGGGTTACTTGAACACAAGCACTGTAACATCACAACAGTTGATCTGATAACTGAGATGGCTACGAAGTGACAAATGGCAATCTGGTTTGGATGGAGCAGGACTGCGCAAATTTCATTATGCTACTCAGAACAGTGCACAATTTAAAAGGTATGAATTGTTCATTTCTGGAATTTTAATATTTTTGAACCATGGTTGACTGTGGGTAACTGAAACCACAGAAATCAAAACTACAGATAAAGGGGGATTACTGTACAGGAAAAAACATAGTGTATATAGGGCTGGGTACTAGCTTCAGTTTCAGGCATCCACGGGGGTCTTGGAACTTACTCCCCATGGATAAGAGGGGATTACTGTATGTTATTCTATTCTAGGGCCAAGATAATACTGCTTGGTTAATGTGAGTGGTATAGGGTAAAACCATAGGACAACTAATCAACAAATATTTGAAAATCTCTATTATGTGAGCTACAAACCTTACTTTAGTTAATGGTTCACCACAAAACTCTGTAATAGAACTTGGGCAGTTTTCTGAGCAGGAATTAAAAATGGGCCAAAATCAAGAAGGTAGAGACTTCATTTGAATTAATCAATTGTTGAAAAATGGGCTTGATTTTCAGAAGGCAATATGGTTTTTATGGTCTTCTTAACATTGTCATTACAATAACTGCATATAGTATTTTGTGTATAGTATTTTGTATATATATAGTAATATGGGTAAAAATTATTACTAATCTAATTTTTAGAGGTTATTAAAATAACAGGAGCTTCTTACTGTCAAACTCTTCCTAGTCTCTCTAGCAATTTGCTTATGCCCCAAAGATTTGAGTTATAGACCACTAATACCTAACTGAGATAACTCTTGGTTATACATGTAAGTCCAAAGTTTAAAAAGGCTATATACATCTATATTTCTGTAGTAGATTGAATTATGTCCCTCAAAAACTCAATGAAGCTTGAATTGTGTCCACTACGTTTTATGTATTAGAAACTTGGCCCCCACTGTGACTATTAAGAGGGTGGGAAATCCTATTACAGTAATTGAAAGGTGGATCCTTGAAGAGGTGATTGGGTTGTAGGACCATATAGTAGTGAATGGATTAAAAATGGTAGTCAGGGGTGTGGTTCTGAGGGCTTTAAAAGAAGAGAAAGGAGAGTCTCTTCCTCTCTCTGCTTCCACCATCTTGCAATGTGAGACCCCTGGGTCACTGTTGCCACCACCAGATGTGTTCCTTAGTCTGTAGACTTCACAGCCTCGGAAACTGTAAGCAATAAATTTCATTTTCTTTATAAATCACCCAAGTTTTGTGTATTTTGTTATAAGCAACAGAAATGGAGTAAGATAATTTCCATTTATTTTTTTTTGACTTTTTTGGATTTTGAATCTCATTCTTTGACAATGGATAAAATCACACTTTTTAATTTAATTTGCTGGGAATTTCAGATCATGCCAACCAAATGAAACACAAGCACTGTGTTTCACACAGTGAAAAAAAAGCCAATATTCTTTAGCTCAGCAAACTCTGATGACAGTTTACAAATCAGTTCCTAGCATTTTAACCACAAGAAGGAGAGTTTGTTAGCCTGTTATATTTGCTTTAAATGTTGAACTGTGGCTTCTATTACAAACAAAAATTATGAAACACACTCATCCACTGTCATAAACTTCTGACTATTAAAAACAAGTATATAATAAAATGTTTTACTCTGAAGCTTAGGTTTAAAACCAGGTGTGAAGGCAGAGAGGCTTGCTAATGTTGAACACAAGTCTTCCATCACAGGGACAATTTGTAGTGTATGATGGATGAGGGTGATATTTTAAAAGTTTTGTCTACTTTCTCCTTTGCAAGAAATAGAATCAGAATTACTTGAGAATCTGTCCAGTGTTCTCTTTACTGTATCAATTATTTGACTCTGGAGGGAAGTCACAGCATCTTTAACACCTAGTCGAGTGACTTAAATAAGGGGCATGGAAGCCCTGCTAAAGGTGGTGGCTGTAGAGAGTGGCTGCAGAGAGTGGTAGGGTCCCCATTTTAATTACAGGGCTTAATCATCAACTGTGCCTTCTGAATGTTTTTCTACTCATTGCATCTCATCCCTGAGGACGGCAGAGAAGGTGAAATGCGGGCAGCTGTGGTGAGATATCTGGCGTGAGAGAAGCTTCCCCTCCACCCACACACCCTTGCCCGGTGTGGGCTGAGTTCCGGCTGGCTGGCTTTTCCTAACCTCCAGGCTGACTCACCCTGTGCTCGTAACCTAGTCATATCCCCTGTCTCTCCATTATTTGCTCCTCAGGCAGGGCTGGCCCCGGGCTCACCGGTACTGGGATGGCACCACAGTCTTCTTGGGGTCTTCCCACACTGGAATTAGAAGAGCCCTTTGTGGACATCCCCTCAGCCCCTTGTTTTGCTGATGATGGAATTGAGGCCCAGGGAGAACGTCCTGTGGTCATGTCCAAGTGGGTACAGACTTTCTGTCTTCCAGATGTGTCCTTCCTACCCCACCAGGCTCATTCTGCTCCTTACCTATAATTCTCCCTCCTAGAGACCCATCCCTTTGGAATTACTGGAGTCCTATTCAAGTCAAATACCCTTTGGGAGAGGTGCCATCTTGGCCAATCTGAATGCAAAATTGTCAGACACCTATCTCATTAGGGAACATGGCTGTAAGTCAGGTTGCTGAGGGTGTGGGACTTTGGTTGAGTGAGAGATGACAAGATTCCCTCTGGGGCATGAGGATCTGGCCTGTGTCACTCTGTAGATGATGGGCTGAGGGTCTGCGGGGTGAGGAGGAAAGGGGCAAACTGGAAGTTGTCCATCTGCCTACGTCACTGTTTCTTCTGTGATTTTCTTCAGATGTGTCCATCCAAATCTGCTCTTCCACCAGTACCTACTGTCAGCTTTCACCATTTGAAATTCTGTTCTGTGCATCTCAAGAGCATTTAGAGGACTGTCTTATCTCTGACTAGATTTAGCTTTGAGCTTCTTGGCTGAGAGCTGCTCCATGGAGACAAAACATTATTATTGGTACCTTCGAATCATTAAGATTTCCAGCTATATTAGCCTATATTAGCCTCTTCTGTCCTGCAATATTTTTGTTACCCAAATGGAGGAAAATTGACTTATAATTCTGGATGGTGTCAAATTGTGACAACTCCGTCAGGATTTAGGTGGAACTAAATTTATTTATAAATAGTTTAAATTCTGAATGGTCCTAAATGACTTTCATATATATTTTTCTTTACTTCAAAAGATCAGTAAGTAAGCTATAATTTTACGCTCTTCTCTCAGAGTTTTTCAAAGAAAACTCTATTAGTGGGAGCCACCAGGTACAGGTAGTGAATGAAAAATAGGAATTTTTGGAAATATAGAGCTTTAATATTAAGGATCAATGACTATGTTTTAAATTAAAGATCGAACTTTAGCTGGAAATAGCATCTGAATTCCCTTCAGCAATGTTATTCACTGATAGGTTCTTATGCTAGAGAGGCTCACTATCAGTATTCTAAGTGAATCTTAATTCAAATTACTTTAAAAATTTCCCAAATAGGTTCTATGAGATGCCATAGGTTATTCTGCAAAAGGAAATACTAGCCATGGATTTTTTTTTTTTGCCCTCTAAATTGTATTTAAAAATTATATGTAAGAAGACTACTTAACACATATGACATTCCATCCATTAGTGACACTGAAACAGCCTTTTATTGGCTTACTGTCGATTTGACATAAGCGCTCTTTTTGAAGACCACTGATCTATGCTATGTATCATGTCCCTCAGTGTCAACATATATTAATCATGCTATTTCATGCACTTAAGGTTCTAAACAATTATGTTACACAAACCCACTTTTCAAGATCTATAGCTGACTGAGGAAGATTAAACAGAAGAGTGGGATATTGTGATACTCAAATTATGTCTAATATAAGTGAGCTGAAATAGGAATACTTTAAAGAAAATGTTAATAATCACAGTCTTTGGTTTCTATATATATAAAAATTATTCAAGATAACAATACATTTTAAGGCAGCCTAATTCATGATTACTCGAGTATTATAACACCAGCAGTTCACATCTCTCCCTTTGCTACAGTGCACTTGTAAGGAATAGGATTTCTCATATTACACTGCTGTGAAAACAAAATGTGTGAAGTTGGAGTTTTCCATAGTTGTTGAGATCCTGGGATTTAGTATAGCAAGATAAGTTCAAATCCAGATTCCAGCTACTTACTCTCAATTTCAGCAAGTTATTAAGCCTCAGTAAGCTTTTGTTTTCTTATTTATGGGGTGAAAAAATCAGAAGTAGATACCTCAAAGGATTATTTTGAGGGTGAAATATAAACTGTTGAGCGCAGTATCTGGTATGTAGTAAATGACCAGTTCAGATTAGCTATTTTTATTTGCTATTCTTTATGCTGCATCTTATATCAAGACTGAATTTAGCAAAATCATTCTTTCCAGCAGCATATTAAAAAACAAAAAAATTATTTTCCTATTTATTTTTTGCTCTAATAAAACATTTACAAATGTCAATTAAATTTGGGATTATTTTTTGTGACAACTCAAGTTAGTATGTTACCTTAGCTCCTGTTAGTTTTTAAAAGTGTTTTTTGGTCAAATAAGCTTGGAAAGTGGTGAGATAGCTATTTATCTATTTTAAGATGAAAAAAATTACTAAATACACTAATAAAAGGATTGAAATGACTTTTCTATGCGGGTATGTGCCACAATTGATTTAAGCAATCTTATCTAGGTGGACATTTAAGATGTTTCTCACTTTTTGTTATTACAAATAGTGCAGAACATGCATAATTGGTAGAAAATAAAATAAAAAAATCATATTGGTTTAATACCCCTTTTGAACGACTGTAGAATCGATCCCCAAACTCAAAGACATAGGAAGTGTGACTCATACGTTGTTACTGGGAATGTAAAACGGTGCAGCTACTGTGGAAAAGAGTTTGGTGGTTCCTCAGTAAATTAAACATAGAATTACCACATGACCCAGCAATTCCACTCCTAGGTGTGTACCCAGGAGAACTGAAAACAGATGTTTAAACAAAAACTTGTATGTGAATGTTCATAGCAGCACTATTCACAGTAGCCAAAAGGTGGAAACAACTCAAACATTCATCAAGGGATGAACCAATAAACAAACTGTGGTATAGTCACACAATGAAATATCATCCAGCCATAAAAAGGAAAGAAGAAGTGACACGTGCTACAACATAGATGAACCTTGAAAACATTATGCTGTATGAAAGAAACTGGGTACAAAAGCTCATATATTGTAAGATTGCATTTATATGACATATCCAAAATAGGAAAATCCATAGAGACAGAAAGCAGATGGGTGGTTGTCTTGGGCTGAATGAGGCAAAAGAGGAAAGTCTGCTTAATGAGTACCAGTCTCCTTTTGGGGTGATAAAAATATTTGGGAACTTGATAGTAGTAATGGTTGCACAGCACTGTGAATGTACTAAATAACACTGAATTGTACACTTTAAAATGGTTAAAATGATAAATTTTTACGTTATGTGTATTTCAAACAATAAAAAAATAGAAAATTCCTCTATGGTGCCCCTGCAATACTAACACATGTGTAAAAAACCTTCAGCTGGAAATGTGTTTTCATGTAATTTGTCCTGTTCATCCAGTGGTCATCTCACCAAATTGCATTTGTCCAAATTATTTCCTATGAGGATCTCCTTTTCAGGGAATGGTGTTAGGCATTTTTGCCCTAACCTCCTGGACTGGACTTAGTTGAAAGGCATTTTGATGAAAATAATAAATCTGCAGTTTAGGCGAGGCACTATCAAAGAAATCCATTTACAGGCAGACATCTCTGTTCACACTCTTAGTTTTATTCCCTCTTTTCAATTTTTCTTTCCCTTCTCCCTCTACATTTTCCCCTTAACTGTTGCTTATATTTCAGGCTTTCCAGGAATATGCAAGAACATTCTCTTGGTGCACTGAGAATTTGGGGTGAATGGTGTTCTTGTCTCATTTTTAGATTGAAACAATCCAGTCCGTTGACAAATTGGGCTCCCATAAAGCATTTTCTGTGTTTGGATTCATGTCAATATATGTATTATGAACACAACTTTGTTCTTAAAAAAAAGTCAAGGAAATGCCTGTATTTTTCATCTATTTCTGGTCAATTCTTTTCACAATTTACTGTCAGAGAGCTTTAGAAGAAACATGTTTACCACTTTTTAAACTTTTTGTCAAAAGTGATTTTTAAAAAGCCAACATAATTGATATCTAATGTGAGCGAGTATGAGAACTAGGAACATTGGACTGGAATTAAAAAAAAAATCCTTTTATTTACCAACAAAGAAGTAATTTTTTTTATCAAAGTGAAATTTACAAAACATTTTAAAGCACGCAATTCACTGGCATTTAGTGCATTCATAGTGCCAGGCGACCCCCACCTCTCTGTAGTTTGAAACTTTTTCATCACCCCAGCAGAACAGCCTATACCCATTAAGTAATCATGCCCCATTTGCCTTTTCCTCCATCCTCCGGGAGCCACTAATCTGCTTTCTGCCTCTATGGATTTGCCCGTTTTGGATATTTCATGTAAAAGGAATCGTACAGTATGTGGCCTTTTGGACACGGCTTCTTTCACTTAGCATAATGTTTCAGGTTCATCTATGTTGTAGCATGTGTCAGTACTTCATTATTTTTTATGGCTGGATAATATTTCATTGTGCGACTATACCACAGTTTATTTATCTATCGATCCCTTGATGGATATTTGAGTTGTTTTCACCAAAGCAGAAACCTCAGAGTCTCTGGACTCTAAGTCTCCTACCCCAGAAACTTTCCTGTGAGCCAAAAGTGCATGAAGTGCTGGCGTGTGACCATCTCCTGAGAAAGGCCACAGGCTGCAAGAGTCTCACCCCTGGACTTAGGCAGCAGGAGGAGGGACTCTGTTCTGGAAGGCAAGGCATAGGCCTGGGTTCTGAGGACAGGGAGGGAGGGAGGGACTAGCACCACGAACCTTGGAGCTTGGGAAACTTGATGCAGTCTGGGGTAGCAGGCAAATGAAAAAGGGAGCTGTCAGCCTGGAGTCCAAAGAGGGTAGGGTTGGAGGAGTGGGTAATTTCTGCACCCCTGTGAAGGGGCAAGTAGGGGAGGCCTTGGGGATCTCAGAGAATGGGACAGCCCCAGAGTGGCCATCTCAAATACCTCTCACACCACCTCCTTGGTCCTGGCTGAGCACTGATTTGGTTCGCCATGTCCCAGCCTTCCTCAGACCGAACTGGCTCCTGCTTCATCACAGCCAGCTCTCTCCTGTGTGCTCATCTTGCCTCATCCCCCACTAGGTCCTTCTTGTTCCCCATTAGGGTGACAGGCACATGAGGGCAGAAGTGCTTCCCCTTCCATGTCCACTTCTCAGGAAAGTTTTCCAGGCTGTCGGGGCTGTCAATGGGGAAGCATGTGAGGATGAAGTCAGTGTCCGGGCAGGAGAGAGGCCTCAGGTGGTCACAGTCTTCTACCCTTCTGTGTCCCACAGAGCCACCTCCACCTGCTTGCCATCCCCTCAATGTCTGCATGCGATACGGTTATCAGAAACAGAGGGAATAAAGAGCTGTGGAAACTGATCCTTGCTGAAGACGAGGAGGAGGCAGGTCTTTGCTTAGGCACCATGCGCCGCAGTTCAGCTTTGGGATTGCAGCCCGGGTGATGGCTCTGGTGCCTCCAGCTGCGCCGCAGGTACCCAAGGCTGAGACCGATAGGCCACTGGAATTTTGATAAGGGTTGCATTTAATCTGTACATTGCTTTGGGGAGTATTGCTATCTTAACAATATTAAGTCTTTCTATCCACGAACACCGATGCCTTTTCATTTATTCAGGTCTTCTTTAATTTCTTTCAGTAATATTGTGTTTTCTGTGTACAAGTCTTTCACCTCCTTGGTTAACTTTATTGCTAGGTTTTTAATCTTTTGGATGTTATTGTAAATAGAATTATTTTCCCAATTTCCCTTTTGGATTGTTCATTGCTGATGTATAAAAACACAGCTTATGTTTGTGTGTCGGTCTTGTACCCTGCAACTTTGCTTAATTTGTTTACAAACTCTTGTAGTTGTTTCACAGATTCTTTGGGATTTTCTAAATATAGAATCATGTCATCTGTACATTAATATAATTTTATTTATTCCTTTCCAATGTGGATGGCTTTTATTTATTTATTTTTTTCTTGATAAATTGGTCCGGCTAGGACTTCCAGTATAATGTTTAATAACAGTGGTGAGAATGGAAATGAGATGGGGATGTTTGTTTCCACCATTGTTATTCAACACTTTACTGAAAGTAATAGATTTTGCAGACCTTTTTTTTTTTTTTAAAGATGACTGGTAAGTGTGGAGGATACTAACATTTATAAAGCAATTGTATTTCACAGGGCCTAACTTCCAAGGTCCTGTAGTTTCAGGTATAGACTAACTTTTTAGAATTACACATAAAAACGTTAAGCTTGCAAAAGACAAAAAACTTTCCCTGGGCCAAAGTCTCAGTTGTAGATAAAGAATTGTAACACAGCAAAATTGCTGGCTCCAAGGGCAGATGTCCTTGATGCAGCTAAACCTAATGATTGTTGCCATGGCAATTATCTTACTGTTCTTTTTGTAACCACCTATGTTCCTTTTCTGTAACTTTCTGGTCTGGAGAATAAATACTGAGAAAAAGCCGGCCTGGTGGCGCACTGGATAGTGCGCCGCTTGGGAGCGCGGTGGCGCTCCCACTGAGGGTTCGGATCCCATGTGGAGACCGGTTCCCGCTCACTGGCTGAGCGCGGAGCGGGCACAACACCGAGGGTTGCGATCCCGTTGCCGGTCCCCGGTACGGGCGCGACACCGAGGGTTGTGATCCCATTACCGGTCAGTAAAAAAAGACAAAAAGGAAAAAAAAAAAATACTGAGAAAAAACCGGAGTTCAGTGTTAATTTTCTGAGGAATGCCTCTCTCTTGAGGGTTTATGGAAATTAACCCCTTTGGGGCTTCTTACTGCTCAGAAGAGTAATCCTTTGTGTTTCTGTCACCCTGCAGGGAAAGGTGACAGGTAAGGAGATCTTAACCCTTAACTTGGTGTTGTCAGCACCACACTCTCCCAAGTGAGCCATGGGCCAGCCCTTTGTTTTTTATCTATTCCAGTTCAAACACTGAAGCCAGTGGCTCAATAGTTTCCCATTTTTTCTGAGGTTGGTTTTTTGGCAAATTTGCTGTAAAAAAAAAATCATATCCAAGAACGTAGAAATATGGAATAGTCCTCCAGGAAAGATAATGACTGTCTCAGAGCGATGTGTCTTAGCATATAAGAGGGCTAGATCTACTTCCTGATAAGGGGCCATCAGCTCAGAATTGTTTCTGAAATTAGGGCTACTGATTGAGTAAGGGTGGTGTTTCCTTAGAAACTTCTGGTTCTTTCTAGTTTATAATGTATAATGAAGTAAAAGGGGGAGGGAGGGGAGAATAGGAAATTGTCAATAGCTGACCAAGAAATGACAGTTGGCAGCGAGGGAGAATGTGGAAGAAAAGCAGAGTTAGAAGAACTTCAGTGGCCCTTGTGGTGTCACCAGGTCACCGCATGATGCAATTATTAACTTTCTTTTAATATTTTTTAAATTTTAGTTTTTAATAACAAAGCCGTCCTATATACTTTGCTAAACTTTTTTTAGTTTATTTATTAATATTTTTATTATTATTTTACATTCTAGGATGTTGTTGTGGAGCAGCTGGAAGGGGGGAGAGGGGAAAGGGGAAGGAAATGGGACAGAAGAAGGAGGAAGGAGGAGGGGTGGGATTGGGGCCTGTGGCACCCCTGTCATTCCTGCAGGGGAGACCAGGGGGCTTCCAGTGGTGGCTTGGTCATTGCTGGGTGGGTGTCTGGGGCATGTGGCCGAGGTGCTTGGCTCCCTACTGCCCTAGCTCAGGAGAGCTCAGGGTGCTTCCTGCTGTGGCTCAGAGGTTGTCGCTGGCTGGTTGCGAGTGTCAGTGGGGTGTGTCTCAGGCCCTTGGTCTCCCACCCTCGGGACCGGTTGTGGGTGTCAGGTTGTGGCTGAGGCCCCAAGCTCTCCCACCTCCCTGGCTTGGTAGCCCAGGGGACTTCCAGTCCTTCTAGGTTTTATAGGTGTTCTTTGGTGATGTGAGACCTTTACTAGTTAATATCAAAATTTGTCTCTGGTCTGTATTTTGTTTTTTCTTTCAGTTCTGTGTTGGATTATTTGCTGTTCCTACCACTTAAACTCTGCAGTGGAACTAATTTGTTGTCCTTTGCTTACTTCTTAAATGGGGGGACTTCCTGTGGGGACCAGCACTTGAGCCCTGTGGTCAAGCTAAATTGTTGCTTTGCTGCTGATTTCCGGGGGAAGGCTTTTGTGCAGCTCAGGTTTTAATGGTTAATTTTATAGGTACTTCCAGATCTCATGAATCTAGTACACCTGGGTTTTGTAGAAACTCTGGTCTGGGGCCTGAGTCTTTTCAGCAAACTGAGCCCCCTGCAGTTCTATATTCCTGACCAGTCTCATCTGAGTGGTCCTGTGCTGATCAGCTGGGGGACAGATCAGCTGTCCTTGCTGTGCCCCAGTGTTAGTCCACTGGCCTGTCTCCCCTATGGCCTGTGCCCCAAACACTTCCCATGGGACGTGCCATGTGCCAGTCCCTTGTGATGACTCATTGTCCTCTGAATGGCTTCTCTTTTTTTCAGTTGTTGTGGCTCGTTGCTCCTGTGTGAGTCTGTGGGAACCCTGTTAGTGGTCTTGCTGGCCTGGGGGCCACCAAGGCCCTCTTCTCCCCTTCCACCTCCAACCAACTGCATCTGAAGGGCACAGCTGTGGCTTTTGCCAGCTCCTGCTCCATGTGCTCAGCAGCTCCATCCTTGAAGTGGCTGGGATTCGAAATGGTCAGAGCAGTTCTTTGTTTCTTTCATCGTGGCTTCTCCTGACTTCATGTACTCCATAGGTCTCTTCTCTTCCTCTGAGCTCTAGCAGCCCCAGCTTGGCTGTCACTGCTTTTTAATAGTTTTAAGTTGGTTGATTTGTGGGAGAGAGTGATGCTGGGGACCATCTATTCTGCCTTCTTGACTGGAAGCCTCAACTTTCTTTTATTTTTACCAAGTCTATTTCCTAGCCCCACACCTGGGTTCCCCGGGATGCCCTCTGGGCAGCTCCATGGCCAGTGCAGGTGAGAGCGATGGGATCTGGGACACTTGGGGCTACTCAGGGCAGCATAATCAATAACTTTTAAGATAACCTTGAGTTAGATGAAAGGCCACGTTATGTGTAGTATAAATCAATCACTGAGTGCATTTAAGAAAAAGTTCTATAAATACAAAAGTTCTCAGAAGGGAAAAGTTCCATTTCACAGATTTTATATTTACATTGTATATTTCATTCCTTGTCAACATCAGGGAAATTAGTCACTACATGAAATGATAAAACAATCTTTTAAAATAGAGTTCTTCTGACATATTTCTGATGAAGGGGACAGGGAAAGGACGTGAAACTTCACAGTAAATTATCCCTGGAAAAATAGATTGATAGCTTTCTTCCATGAAAGCCTTCATGGGAGTGATTTGAGTACATCTCTACCAGTAAATATTTAGACCAGTGAACAGATGGTCATTTTCTAAGCAACTAAATCTTGGGGTACCACATAATTTATTGCCCTTTCCAGTTCTCCTATATGCTTTTCTAGACTGGCCTGTTTTGGTGATGTGAGTGTGGCCAAGACGGAGCTGCCTGGTGGGTTTAGGTTCACTGAAAGACCAGGGTGAAGAGGAGCTGGTTTCAGCCTTTTCTTGTGCACCCCTCAGACTTCATACCCCTGGGGCAGTCAGGGACCCTCTTCATCTTACCAGGGCCCAGAAAGTGTGGGAAAGTCCTAAGATTTAGCTGTAACTGCACTCATTTCTAGGAATTAACAGGAACTGAGCAGAATAATTCTTATTAGGAATAGTTTTGCTCCCAGACATTTTGTTGATAAGTAAATTTCAAAGCAAAGCAATCACCAAAATAATAAAACGAATGATATGAGCATACTTAATCATGTGAATGTCATTTATGATTCCAAGGGCTAAAGGTAATGATGGTGAAAAATCAGAAACGATTTAGTTTAGGTGAATGTTCTAAAGGTTACTTGTCTGACTTCAGCAGGACCTTATATTTAGTAATGACTTTCCAATATATGATTGAGAGTGTGTGGAACCCTCTAAAAAAGATGTGGTGGATAAGGATGGCTATTGGAACAGTGATGGAAATAATGAAAGTCATCCGTGAGCATCTATTAGGTACTAGGTACAAGTAGTTCACCTAAAGTAACATGGTTAGTAACACTCAGGAGCAGAGCTGGAATTAAAGACTCATACCCTTTCCACTCTGCTGTACTGATCCCCAACCCACAGATATGGTGGATAATGGAAAATGGATATCAATTATCAGGAGGTACAATTATCAGTGGACCTGGGTCCTAGTCACAAGTGTCTTCAGTAATGGCAAGTCACATGATCTCTGTGAATCACAGTTTCCTTATTTGTTAGAGGAAGTTAATATAGGCCCTACCTGAATCCCACGATGATGGTGAAATCAGATGTGATGTATATGAAAGTGCTTTGCAAATACTTTTCACGGTATAAAGCATGGTGGAAAGAGTTATCAAGAAGATTCTGTCTCAATCACATTTATAGTAAGACCTTTGGAAAAATTCATTTAGCTTTTTAAATTCTCTGTTTTTTAGATGTGTAAAAGACAGGGAGAAAAAGGATCCTTTTGTCCTCATTCATCCCAGGCATTCCTCATAAACACTTTTTTAAATGGTTTCTAGGGGGTGCCCTTGGCTGTTTCCAGGTACTAACTGCTAGGTGGGCGAGGATAATTCTGAAGGCATCCTGCTGTCCTCATTAATGATTAAGAATCCCTGAGATTTTAAATGAAGATTTTAAGTGAAATCTTAAAATGAGATTTTAAGTGAAGCTGTTAGGATCACTTTGGTTTTAAGTAACAGAAATCTTCAACTCAAATTAATTGAAACCTCAGGAAACAGAAGAAAAGTATTCATCTCACTTAACAAGAATTTCATGTGTAGGGCAGCTCCTGCTGGGGTATCTCAGGACCCTAATTTTGCTTTCTGACAATTCTACCTACGTTCATCTTCACCAGGTATTGACCTCATAGTTGAAATTCCAGGTATTGAAACCTACAGGGCACCATCCCAAGGAAGAAAGGGAAACTTTTCCCCTAAGTTGTTTGGCTGAAATTGGATTACATGCTGCCTCTGAGCCAATAACCAGCAAGAGGAATGGGATCACCAAGGGTAACCATTTGGGGTAGAATGTATTTTGGGGAGTCAACGATTAAGACCACTGTAATGAGGCAGATTGAAAGGAGCAAGGGGCCATTTGACACTATGTGACCTCCATTCAAACTCTGCAGAGTAGCCTCTTTGTGAAGCTGCTTGCTTGGTTGATGGAGATGACAAAGCATCTGGTATTTTGCACTTGTCACCCAGATAGATCATGACCAGCATGAAGAAACTTATAGGATAGTACCTGTTCTGTTGCCACACTAATTAATTTATTTTGAGAATTCCGTATAGCTTTTCTGCAGAGGCATGTGAAGGAGAAGGTATAGTCTCTAATTTTCCCAACTGGAATGCCCACCTCAATACGAACACATGCATTACCATAATTTGACACACGAATTTCAAGCAGGCCTTTTGGGAAATTATTTCTTAGTTTCCAGAAATGTATGTTAAACTCTAATATGCTTCCATGTTAGTATGAGCAATATTTCATTAATGTTGGCATCCTGAAAATTCAAAGGACATTGATAATAATAAGGGAGGCCTTGGGAATTGTATTTGGTAGGTTCCTCTTTCTCTTTATTTATTAATTTGTTCAAAGTAATACATCAAAACTGTCCAAAATGGGGTTCTCTAGAATTAGTCTACTTAGGTTCAAATCCTGGTGCTCCATCACTTACCAGCTATGTGACTTCAGTGGGCTACTTAGCTGTCCTGTGCCTCAGTTTCCTCTTTTGAAAAGTAAGCATAATAATAACACCCACCTTACAGAGTTGTTGTGAGGATTCAATTACATAATGTATAGAAGGTATTTAGCCCATGACTAGCATGTGGAAAGCAGCCAACTGATGTTAACTACTCTTATGACTACTATATTACTACAGCCACCATCACTACTATTACTATGTGCCAATGGATGCACGAACCTGAACAGGAAAAAGGCACAGTGTGAGATTAATGTATTTTAGATTATGATTTAGTGGGGCAGATGTTGGAGAGATAAGAGTATTAGTTAGCTGCATCACCAGCAAACTTATTATTTCTTTGGGAAAATAAGAAACAGAAAGTGAAGTGGAGCCAGGGAACGTAAGCCTTACCTTCACCTGTGAGTAGGCAGAGTACTGTTGTAATGTTTTAAGCCATGCACCCACTCTCTGTTTCTCAAATTAGACTGAGTATACAATTCCAGTTGAAGACATTGAGTTGAAAGAAAATTTCTACTTTTTTTTTTTTTGGATTTGCAGGGGAGAACTACAGCTAATGTATTCTAAGAGAGTATTGCTTGTACCTTATAATGACTTTTACAGAAAGCAATGAGCCTCAAAGTCTTGTCAAGAAAGGAATGACACCTCTGAAACCCTGTATCTCTTCCCGAACAATTTGTTGACTCTGTTTTAGCTGCTATCCGTGTATCAGCCTTTAGTTAATCCAGTCTGGGATACAGTCACATAGTGTAAAAAGGACACTAACTCTGGGACATCCCTATCTGTTCCTTGATAAAGGAAACAATTCTCATCCGATAAAAAAGAAATAATCAGCAAGATGTAGTGTATGTTTTGATAGAATGAAAAGTGTTCTTCCTGATGAAAGCTTGTTGGAATAAGACAAATCTTTGTTTATTTTCTGTCATCATCTACAAATCTATGACAGCAGCTGTTTATGGTGTTTGTTGTTAAAGCCAGGATGAAGAACCATTTCTATTGTTCAATCCCCTGAAGGAAATATTTGAGAATCCAGAGCTTCCTCTATCGATGGAGATAATCTTCTGGTGAATTCCTGGTCTGGACAATATACCTAAATTGTGTGTGACTGGTTTCCCTGGATGATTGGAATTTGTTTAAACTATCAAGTGCAGCTCAGCTTAGAGGTAAATATTCAGCCTCTGGCTTTCTCCTTTTCTTACATTTGAGTGAACACTTGATGTTGTGGCAGGAACAACTCATTATGCTTATGACAAAGCACAAAAACTGTCTAGAAAAATATCTACTGATCATTTAACCATGAACCATGACTAATAGTTATCTAAATGGAATTAAGGGCAATGACTCCAAGAAGTTCATAGGAAAAAAGTGCTCAGTGTTTTCTAGCTATAACAATTATGCAGTTTTTTTTCCCTCTTTCTTTTATAGATCCTTTTACCCCTTATCTCAAAAGGCCTAATAAGAACCCTTTTATTCATCCTGGAATATGTCCTTTTGAAAAGCCCTGTTATACTGTCCTCAGAAGCATTTATGATATAGAGAAATCAAAATAATAATACCGAGGGTGACCAACTTTGAGATTACTTTTTTTTTTTTTTTTTTTTTTTTTTTTTTTTTTTT
>NW_007728647.1:123550-138297 GCF_000696425.1 Galeopterus variegatus | reverse complement strand
TTTTTTTTTTTTTTTTTTTTTTTTTTTTTTTTTGTCTTTTTCCGTGTCCGGCAACGGATCACAACCCTCAGTGTTGCCCCCGTACCGGACCGGGGACCGGCGACGGGATTGCAACCCTCAGCGTTGCTCCCGCGCCTCGCTCAGCCAGTGAGCGGGAACCGGTCTAATATGTGGGATCCAAACCCTCGGGCGGGAGCGCCGCCGCGCTTCCCAAGCGGCGCACTATCCAGTGCGCCACCGGGCCGGCCCCTGAGATTACTTTTTAAATGATCCTAACACCAGTCATTACAGGTAATGTTATTAACTTCTCCCCCTCTGTTCAGAACAGCAGCTATACCAAATGCTTCTGTGAAAATATTTTCTGAAAGTGTAATTTCAGGGCATTTTTTTTTTTTGCCACTTATTTTTGTTTTGAATATAGTTAGAGAAGGCAGTGATCTCTGACAAACATCATTCTTCCATTATGTTTTGGAGTGAAAAACGAAGTGGTAGATATATTTTTCATTGACTGCAGTCATCTTTTGAAGTTTTTCTTTAGCATCAAGGGAAAATTAATTCCTTGCAGGGCACATCCTGGCTGGAAGGTACGAGGAAGTGAAGCACCTGGTGTAATATCCTGAAACAGGTACTCAGATCCTGGATAAACAGACCACATCTAGCTGAAAAACTTGCCTCCTGTGCTTACAGACCCAGGGGGCCTGCGTCAGGGAGGGCATTTTCTTCATTTTCTGCGGAAAACTAACGTATCATATCAAATCGAATGTAGTTTTTATTATTTCTGGGTTATCTTTTTACTTCTCAGCATAAATGATGGCTCAGCAGGTTAGAAACTGTGACATCAGCTTGGTTCAAAAATATCCCATTCCTATTTATCAAGCAGGATTTGAGAAAAAGGTCATTTGGCATATTTTTATTCTATATTTTAGTTCTGCTAAGCACCAAATAAAAACAAAAGTAAATAGTAGTTAAGATAAACTGAAAGCCTGAAGTCTACTTGACAATACAAATTAAAGTCCCTGTATTCATAGTTCTTTTCTCCCAATTTCATGGTCTCAAGACAATGGCTCGATCAGTAGTTATTTATAGAGGCAGAAGCTACAAGATTACCTGACTTCAAATCCCCAACCTGACAGCTCCTTACATCTGTCACGTTAAATATAGTTTGGTTTCTTTATGTTACTCACCGGTGTGACATTTATCAAATCCTCACACAAAGGCGTAGGTTGGAGAGAATGACAAGATCACATTATTTAATGGACTCCTAAAATTGACTGAAAATAATGAAGTTTAACTTTAGACATCTTTCTTTTTTTTTTTTCCCTCTAGGGTTCAAGTGACTGCTTGACAATATGCACACACCATTTGGGGGGCTTATGTTTCAGTAAAGGGGTTATTATTTGAAGTGATTTGTACTTTGAAATATTGGCATGAGAGGAGATGTGTGGATGCTCAATTTTTCATAGAAATGACAAGACACCCTATTTAATCAACTGTACATGATGTACTCATGAGAAACATTATAGCCTCAAAACACATGCATTAATTCAACACTATAGCTTTCTAACCAATCATATAAAGTTGCATCTAGAGTTATATAGTATCATGCATTGTTCAAAATTTTCATCTTCCCCAATTTTGCCTTATTTTAATATAGCAACACATCATATCAGTAAACAGATATGTCAGGATCACAGACTGAAGAATTGTTTATGTTTTGAACTAGGTAGTTGTTTCTTCCCAAAGTCAAAACCCCCATTCGACTTAAAGGATGGCTCGCTTTAAGGTGTACAGCCCTGCAGGTAGTCCTATATCTCCAGAGCAAGGCTTTATGGACAACGCAACGCTCAGCATTTTTCCTGGGATGTTTTCAGCTTTTCAAAAATCTTTCTTTGGTTGTTTCTTATTAGAGAAAATATAAGACTTAAGTCATGGGATTTGTTTAATCATGACAATATATTCACCCATCGTCAAAGTGGACATTGCACTTGTTCCAACACTAGAACACTTCTGGAATTGCCTTCAGAGAGTTAATTGCCTGCACTGGGAATGAGTCAGCACTTCAGATTGAAGGTTCCTGCCTCTGGCTCTCTCACCGCTCCCCCACCCCAACATCGTGTCACTCACCTGGGTTTCATCCAGCCTTGCCCTGTTTTCTCGTCCACTTGAGTTGACTGTTCATGAGTCCGTGAGCATTCCGAACCTCTCCCTGGACTCCACTGGACTCTACAAGCAAAAACAAAAAAACAAAAACAAAAACAAAAAACTTGCTGGAAACTCAGTCCATTTTTTCCTACAACTCAGCCCAAATCAAACATCCAAGAGAGCTATTCTTCTTTTCCATTAATCACACTACCTTCTGGACTCCATTTTTCTAATGTCTTAGATTCCTTAAATGTCACAGGTTTCTTTCCTGCAGCCCCACCTCCAGGGTTTTTCCCATCAAGAAAGGTGACACAGCCTCGTGTTTCGACTTGCACCTCTTGTCTTCTCCAGAAAAATATTAGAATTTCTAAAGCTCAATTATCATTACTTAGTTAACAGCCAAAGTGAGAGTACTCATTATTTATATATGATTGTTTTTCTGTTATATGTTGAGCTTTTTCTTTGGCATCCTTCAAATATTATACAGCAGGCACCATTAACATATAGAACCAACCTTAAATAATACTAGTAATTAAGAGTCTTGGAATGATCTTTATCTCTACCACCCTTTTCCAAGGTCCTATCCCTTTGTATACAAAATTAATGAGATCTTTTTTAAACTTAAAGTATATGAAGGGTTTTCACTTAGTCAAGGAGAACTTCTGGTTATCCTATACTTTTAAATACTGTCCTAGAGTGTTATTTCCATGAAGTCAACAGTTGTGTCTATTTTTGCTCAGCATTGTGTATCCGTGCTTAGAATAGCGTTTGGCACATAATAAGTTCCCGATAACTGTGTAGTCTGCCACTGGGCGACTTTGAGAAGTTCAGATAGTGTTGATAGTACTGGTTTGCGAATCTGAGTATGGGAGGGTAGACATTGCATACCCGGTCTGAGTAACAGGGAACTTACAATCAGGTTGGGCATACCATGCTCAGAATAGTTAAGATTGGAAGCTGTCTAATATGTTCATATAGGGAGAAGTAAATTGGGAGATTTCCATTTCTATAACATGTTAATTGGTTTTAAATTTTGTCCAGAATAATTTAAAATGCCTCTGATTGGAAATCACAACCTGCCCAAAAGTTTGGGAAAATAGAAGTTAAAATATCTTTCCTATTTAATAATAATCTGACCAGTTGGATTAAAAGACATATGTTACTTTTTTGGCTCCATTTAAGGATTCTATTTATTACTGGGCACTATTATATTCAGTGATATGTGAAAAACAAAGAACCAGATGTCATAGGCTTAAACAGCACAATTGCCTGGTTGAGGCTGTTGTGGAGGGAACACAGTCTGAGGTTCTCAAAACACAAGTTCCCTTGCAGGGAACACATGGGCAATGGCGGCTTTTCAACATCTCTAGTTAATATTCCAGTGTGTGTGACAGAGCATTGGCCTTTGCCATACAGTGAAGGGTGCCAGGACACAGTTCTGCTTTAGAGCCTATGGTGCCCGGGTAGGACTTAAAACAAACAAACCAAAATCACCTTAAAGGATTCACCAGAGTATCCAAGAATGCTCGCACTGTGAAGGGGCTTAGTGACCATCCGATCAAATGTCCCTTTTATGGACCACGACAGTAGGTGCTGACAGGCTCCATTAGCTGCCCAGCACCAAACAACTGGTTAGAAAGAAACAGAGTTGGAATTTAAATTTGGTAGACTCTCTCCACTATACTCTTACCTATTTCCTTCTTTACTCTCTCCTCTGAGCATTATTTATCCAGACCCTAACTAGGAAGAACTCAGTTCTGCAGTGGGGTCTACACAGGCTGCATTGTTGGAACAGCCAGAGTGAGGCAAAATATGTCCTGTTGAGGGATTTTGCTCTGGAAGCACTGCCCTTTGCAACACCACAATGAGCCTTTGTGGCGTTCCTCAGGGAAATGATCAGGATGCTTGTTTCCATTTCTGGGCCATTGTGGTGCTTTGGGTGGCACTGATATAGTCAGAAGAAAGAGATTTGGGTTTAAGATTTTAATTATTTTTGTTCAGGCCTTGATATGATGTCAATGGGCCAGGAACAAACGGCACCATTTGTTTATTGTGTGATGTAGATTTCTTTAGGGCATTTAGAAAATTGAGGGGAAAGAATGAAATGATAAATAAAGCAACAAAAGAAAAATGCTCAAAGGAATGGTATAATGACTTGGGAAGTAATGTGAGTTTCTGTATAGCCCTCAGCCTTCTAAAGCTCCTGATTCAAATCTCAGGCGAAATCAACAGAGATAGTTCCACACGTATATATTTTGGGGGAAATAACTATCCTCTCTCCACATTTACTGTTGTTTTTATACAATAGTAAATGTAAATTCTTGGTACATTAAAAATAAACTTTTTATTAAAGAATAACAAAAATAGAGAAAAGTATGTGATGAATTTTCACAAGGTGAACACAAATTATAAATGCCATCCAGGCCAAGATATAGAACATTACTGTCAACTCAGAAGCCCTCCTTAGGACCCCTTCTAGTCACCCCCTCCCCACCCTCCCACCACCCACAAAGGTAAGCAATATCATGACTTCAATCACTGATTATTAGATGGGCAAGTTTTTGAATTTTATATGAATGAAATCATATAGTAGGTACCCTTTAGTGTCTAGTTTCTGTCATTCAACAATTTGTGAGATTCATTTATGCTGTGGCATGTAGCTGGCTTGTTCATTCTCATTTTCATATAGCATTCTGTTAGGTGAATAAACCACAACTTATCCATTTACTTTTGATGGACTTTTGAGTTATTTCCAGTTTTGGGTTCCTATGAAGAGTGTTTCTTTGAGCATTCTGGTATATGTCTTTTGGTACACATATGTACTCATTTGCTTTTGCAGATACACTTAGGAATAGAATTGCTGGTCATAGGAGAAGCACATGTTTAGCTTTAGTGGATATGGCCAAACTGTTTTCAATTGGTTGTACTAAATGACATCAACAACAACAATGTGTGAAAAATATAATTGTTGGATATTGTAAAGTGCTTGTTCAAGTTTTATTGCCTATTTCTCTGTTGGATGATCTGTTATTTTCATTGACTTGTAAGAGATTTTATACATTCTAGGTATGAGTCCTTTGTTGAATAGTGTATTACAAATATTTTCTCCTCATCTTTTGTTTACTTTATCACTTTATTAGTGGTTTTATTTGATAAACTGAAATTCTTATTTTTAATATAGTTGAATTTATCCAACATTTCATTTATGGTTATTGCTGTTATGTCTTTAAAAAATTTTTTTTGCCTACCCCAAGGACTAGAAGATATTATCCTTTTATTTTTTAGAATATTTATTGTATTTACACCTACTTGTACAGCTACAATCTATCTGGAGTTGATTATTATGTATGACGTGAAGGACAGATTTAGGATTTTTTCTTTTCATATGGATTTTAATTGCTCCAGTGCAGTATAGTGAAAAGGCCATTCTTTCCTCATAGGACTGATATGTTGCCTTTCTCAAAAATCAGGCTACAGTTTCTTCACACTTTATTTTTTATTTATTTATTTATTTTTTCCTTTTTGTCTTTTTTACTGACCGGTAACGGGATCGCAACCTTTGGTGTTGCGCCCGCACCACGCTCAGCCAGTGAGCGGGAACCAGTCTCCACATGGGATCCGAACCCTCGGTGGGAGCGCTGCCGCACTCCCAAGCGGTGCACTCTCCAGTGTGCCACCGGGCTGGCCCTCTTCACACTTTATTTTGATCCATGAGTTTATTGATCTATCCCTGAAGTGATACCATACTCTCTTAATTGCTGCACCTTTATAATGTATCTTGGTATTTGCTCATGTAAAACCTGTAGTTTTTTCTTTTTCTAGATTTTTCCAGCCCTGCTGGGATATAAATTTACTTAGGAATATCTTATTTCTTTATAATATTGACTCTTTTGATTAATGAGCCTGGCATAGCTTTCCACTAAATTAAATTCAAACAATTTCTCTCAATATTTTTAACTTTCAGTGTAAAAGTCTTGCAAATCTTTGTTAGATTTATTCCTAGCTATTTTCTTGCTTTATTATACTGGCTAAAACCCCTAGTTGTTTGAAAAGAAGTGATCATAGTGGCATACTTATTTTATTCTCTACCTATCTCAGGGGAAGATCTTTTCATATTTCACCATTAAGTATAATGTTTGCTGCATAGTTTTTGTAGATAATCTATATCAGGACAAAGGAAGTTTTCTTTTATTCTAAGTTTGCTGAAAGTTTTCATTTTTGTTAACATGAGTAAATGCTGAATTTTATCAAATGTGATTTGTGCATTTATTGTTATGATAATATGACTTTCTTTTTATTATGTGATGAATTACATTGATTGATTTTTCTTTTGGCTTACAAACAATAGAAATTTACTTCTCACACTTCTGGAGGACAAGAAGTCCAAGATCAAGGTGCTGATGAATTTGGTGTCTGGTGAGGGCCTGCTTCCTGTTTTACAGATGGCTGTATTGCTGTGTCCTTACATAGTGGAAGGGGTGTGGGAACTGTCCGAGTCCTCTTTTATAAAGCTTGATTGATTCATTTTTCAATATCAAACCAATTATGAATTGCATTTCTGAAATCAACCCAACTTTGTTGTGATATATTGTTATTTTCATATACTGTTGGACTTGATATATAAATGTTTGATGAGTACTTTAGCATCTGTCAATACCCTATAGTCAAAGACCACTAGTAACATACGTGAAGTTGAGCAAGTTGTATTTATTGTTCATTGCAGTGAGGGAGACTGCACACAGTAGGAACCATGGGATGTCTCTGTAAGAGGAAGTTAGGAAGGAATTATTATAGGATTTGGTGTATTCAGGGAGAGTTTATGATGGTAGAGCTTTGTTCCAATCATGCTGTCAGGAAGTGGGGACTATTCTATAATTGAGTATTGTATTAGTCTGTTTCTGTTGCATTGGTATTTCTTTAACAAATTCCTGGAACTGTGTACTTTGTAAGAAAAAATTTATTGCTTACAGTTTCGGAGAATGGGAAGTCCAAAGTCCAGGGAACTCATTCGGTAAGGGTCTTCTTTGGTGGTGGCGTTATAGCAATGCAGGAGTCTCACATGGCAAAAAATGGTGGAGTGGAGAGAGAGAGAGAGAGAGAGAGAGAGATATTCTCACGTGTTCTCCTTTTTAAAGCTCTCAGAACTATGCCCATGAATTAGGGCATGGCCCTTACAATCCAATCACCTTCCCAAGGTTCTGCCTTTCAATTGTCACTATAGGATTTCCCATGCTCTCAATACTGTCACAGTGGGGGCCAAGTTTCCAATACCTGGAAGTTTGAGGGGCAAAATTTAAGCTTCAGTGAATTTCAGGAACATTAGATCTATAGCAAGTATCTTAATAATTCTTATCTATAAGGCCAGAAGTATGCATAAAGTCTACAGTTGTAATTGGTAAAGGATCAACAGTCACTTAAAGTGTCCAGGTTGAGGGAATGTTTAGTCATTTTTATGATTTGAACAATGGTCTTTATTTTGTCTGTGTTAAGACATGATTATGGAGTGGTCTTAGTCTATCTTTTATAAAAAAATTGTTTATTTATTTCTTTGTTCTTTTTTTCTTTATTTTTCTTTTTTTAGCTCCAACATATGAATGAGAACATGTGGTATTTCTCTTTCTTTTTCTGGCTTATTTTACTTAACATAATTTTCTCCAAGCTCATCCACATTCCTGCAAATGGCAGAATGTCATTATTTTTTTTTATGGTAGAGAGGTATTCTATTGTGTATATATACCACATTTTCCTTATCCAATCTTCTGTTGATGGACATTTAGGTTGGCTCCATATCTTGGCTATTGTAAATAGAGCTATGATAAACATGGGAGTGCAGGTATCCCTTCTACATGACGATTTCCATTCCTTTGGGTATATTCCCAGGAATGGAATTGCTGGGTAGCATGGCAGTTCCATCTATAAATGTTTGAGAAATCTCCATACTGTTTTCCATAATGGCTGTACTAATTAACATTTCCACCAACAATATATAAGAATTTCTCTTTCTCTACATCCTTGCCAACATTTGTTATTTTCTGTCTTTTTGATAATAGCCAGTCTAACTGGGGTGAGAAGATATCTCAATGTGGTTTTGATCTGCATTTCTCTCATGATTGGTAATGTTGAGCATTTATTCATATATCTGTTGGCCATTTGTATGTTTTCCTTTGAGAAATGTCTATTCAGCTCCCTTGCCTGCTTTTTAATTTGGTTTATCTATTTATTTATTTTTTTATTTAGTTGTTTGAGTTCCTTGAGTATTTGGGATATTAGTCCCTTGTCAGATGCATAGTTTGCAAATATTTTCTCCCATTCTGCAGGTTGTCTCTTCACTCTATTTATCATTTCCTTTGCTCTGCAGAAGATTTTGATAAAATCCCATTTGTTTGTTTTTGCTTTTGCTGCTTGTGCTTTCGAGGTCTTATTCATAAAATGTTTGCCCAGTCCTATGTCTTTGAGCATTTCCCCTGTGTTTTCTTCTAGAAGTTTTATAGTTTCAGGTCTTACATTTAAGTCTTTAATCCATTTCAATTTGATTTTTGTATATGGTGAGAGAGAGAGAGTCTAGTTCGTTCTTCCACACATTGATATCTAGTTTTCTCAGCAGCATTTATTGAAGAGGCTGTTCTTTCCCCAATTTGTTTTCAGAGCCTTTGTCAAAGATTGGTTGGTTTTAAGTATATGAATTTATTTCTGGGTTCTCTATTCTGTTCCATGGGTCCATGTGTCTGTTTTTATATCAGGACTATGCTGTTTTGGTTACTATAGCTTTGAGGTATGTTTTGAAGTCAGATAGTATAATGCTTCCAACTTTATTCTTTTTGTTCAGAATTGCTTTGGCTATTTGAGGTCTTTTGTTATTCCATATGAATGTTAGGATTATTTTTTCTGTTTCTGTGAAGAATGTCATTGATGTTTTGATAGGGTTTATGCTAACTGTAGATCACTTTGGGTAATATTGTCATTTTCACAACATCAATTCTACCAATCTATGAGCATGGAAAGTCTTTCCATTATTTTGTGTCCTCTTTTATTTCTTTCATCAGTGTTTTGTAGTTTTCATTGTAGAGAACTTTCACCTCTTGGGTTCAATTTATTCCTAGGGTTTTTTGTTTTTGATAGCTGTTGTAAATGGGATTTTTTTCTTAATTTCTTTTTCTTCTAGTTCATTGTTGGTATATAGAAATGTTACTGATTTTTGTATATTGATTTTGTATCCTGCAACTTTACTGAATTCATTTATCAGCTCCGTGAGTTTTTGGTTGGAATCTTTAGGTTTTTCTATGTATAAGATTATGTCATCTACAAACAGGGACAAATTGACTTCCTGTTTTCCAATTTGGATGCACTTTACTCCTTTCTCTTGCTTTATTACTCTGGCTAGAACTTCCAGTACTGGAATAGGTATCCTTGTCTTGTTCCTGTTCTTGAAGGAAAAGATTTTAATTTTTTTTTCATTCAGAATGATGTTAGCTGTGGGTTTGTCATATATGGCTTTTATTGTGTTGAGGTACTTTTCTTCTATATGTATTTTGTTGAGAGTTTTTAATCATGAAGGGATGTTGAATTTTACCTAGAGCTTTTTCTGCATCTATTGAGATGATTATATGGTTCATGTCTTTGAATTTTTTGATGTAGTGTATAACATTTATTGATTTGTGTATGTTGAACCATCCTTGCATTCCTGGGATGAATCCCACTTGATAATGGTGTACAGTCTTTTTGATGTACTGCTGGATTCTGTTTGCTAGTACTTTGTTGAGAATTTTTGCATCCAAGTTCATCAAGGATATTGGTCTGTAGTTTTCTTTTTTGTTGTGTCTTTGGTTTTATTATTAGTGTGATGCTAGCCTCATAGACTGAGTGGGTGAATATATTCTGCTTCTATTTTTTGGAATAGTTTGAGAATAATTGGTATTAAACATTCTTTAAAAGTTTGGTAGAATTCAGCAGTGAATCTGTCCAGTACTGGGCTTTTCTTTGTTGGGAAACTGCTGATTACTGATTCAATCTCCTTGCTCATTATTGGTCTATTCAAGCTTTCTATTTCTTCTTGGTTCAGTCTTGGTAGGTTGTATGTGTACAGAAATTTATTCATTTCCTCTAGATTTTGAAATTTCCTGGTGTATAGTTGTTTGTAGTATGTAATAATTCTTTGTATTTCTGTGGAATCAATTGTAATGTCTCCTTTTTAAATTCTGATTTTTGGATTTTCTCTCTTCTTTTCCTGGTTAGTCTAGCTAATGGTTTGATGATTTTGTTTATTTTCTCAAAAAAAAACAACTTTTGCTTCATCAATCTTTTGTATTTTTTTGGAGGGGGTCTCTATTTCATTTAGTTCTGCTCTGATCTTTATAATCTCTTTTCTTCTACTAATTCTGGGGTTAGATTGTTCTTGCTTTTCTAGTTCCTTGAGGTGTAACATTAGGTTATTTATTTAAGATCTTTCAATATTTTTTATGAAAGCACATTGCAGTAAACTTCCATCTTAGTACTACTTTTGCAGTATCCTATAGGTTTTGGTGTAATGTGCTTCTGTTTTCATTAGTTTCAAGGAATCTTTTGATTTTCTGCTTTATTTAGACTTTGACCTATTATGCAGGAATAATTTCCAAAGTTTCTCTTGTTATTGATTTCTAGTTTAATTCATTGTGGTCTGAAAAAAACACTAGATATGATTTTAATCTTTTAAACTATGGCAATACTTACTTTCTAACCTAACATGTGATCTATCCTGGGGAATGATGCATGTGCTGATGAGAAGAATGTATATTCTGCAGTTGTTGGATGAAATGTTCTGTAGATATCTGTGAAGTCCATATGGTTAAAGATGCAGTTTAAATCCAATGTTCCTCTGCTAATTTTTTATCTAGATGATCTGTTTAACACTGAGAGAAGGGTGTTGAAGTCCCCGACTATTATTGTGTTGAGGTCTATTTCTCCCTTTAGATCCAGTAATAATTGGTTTGTATATCTGGATGCTCTTATGTTGGGTGCATATATATTTATGACTGTTATATCCTCTTGCTGAATTTATCTTTTGTATAATTGTATAATGTCCTTCTTTGTCTTTTTTGATAGTTTTTGGTTTAAAGTCTATTTTGTCTGATATTAGTATAGCTATACCTTTTCATTTTTGGTTTCCATTTGCCTGGAATATCTTTTTTCATCCCTTCATCATCATCATCATCTTATTATTATTATTATTATTACTATGTGTGTCTTTACTGGTAAAGTCATTTTCTTCAGGCAGCATATAGTTGGGTCTAATTTTTTAATTCATTCAGGTAGTTTATATCTTTTAAGTCAGGAATTCAATCCATTTACATTCAGGGTTGCTACTGAAAGGTATTGCCTTACTCCTGACATTTTATTAATTTTTATGGTTACTTAATATTTTTTTACAGCTTTCTTTCCCTTTTATTGTTTGTCTTTGTTGCTTGCTGGTTTTGTGTGTGTGTGTGTGTGTTTTTGGTGATAAGACATACGAAGAATCTCAGAGGAAGCAAGATAGCTGACTAGAGGTTGTTTGGTTCTTATTCCCCCACCACTACCACCACAAAAAGAGATCAAAACAAAAAACAAATATATTCTGATGGGAATTACTGAAAAAATGTGATGTGATTTCAAGATGGTGTTGTGACATAGCTGCTTAGGTTGGGAATGCAGGTTCCTCTCCCTGGGCTTCTCCCATAAAGCTGTGCAGCTGCACAAACTCCCAGCTACTCTCCAGCTGGGTTTGGGGCCTGAAAGGACTGGGGATTTTCCTGTGGCATGAATTGCTGGTGTTCGTGGTGGCAGTGGAAACAGCTGGGCTTTCTTCCAGCTTAACTTCTCTCTGCCTGAGTCTGAGCTGGCCCCTACTGTGAGGCAGAGGCTGAACGCCTTGCTCTGCTCTCTATGGTGCTATTCTCATCTTCTGTGTTCCACAGGGATTTTGTCACTCCCCTGGTGCTCTGTAGCATATTTTTTCAGTCATTCCCATCAGAATATATTTTTTTGTTGTTTTGATCTCTTTTTGTGGTGGTTGTGGTGGGGGGATGAGCACCAGACAACCTCTAGTCGGCTATCTTGCTTCCTCTGAGATTCTTTGCATGTCTTGATCCACCACAGTTACAGACTGACCTTACCTGCTACTGGTATTCCGTAAAATGGCTTGCTTCCAACAGGAGAACACCAAGGCCTACCTGTGGGTGCCAGGCCAGCTCTTAGCAACATCAAGGACTATATGATAGTGCCAGCCAACTCCCAGAAGTCAAAAGATGCTTTTCTCTTTTTCACATCTATGTTTATGAGAGAGATTGATGTGCAATTTTTCTTTTTTGTAATATTCTTTTCAGATTTTGGTACCAAGTTTATGCTGGTCTTATAAAATGAGTTAGGGAGTATGGCCTCTTTTTCTATTCTGTAGAAAAGTTTGAATAACATTGGTATCAATTATTCTTTAAATGTTTGGAGAAGATCCCCTGGTGAAGTCGTCTGAGCCTTAACAAAGACTCTCTCTTTGACCCAACTTTTGTGTCAGGTTCCTCTGAACCCTCTTCTAGACAAGGCCTTGACCTTGGCCCCTGTCTTTGCTGTGCCTGCATAGTCCAGTTGTAGCAAGAATCTTGCTAAGTCAGTTTAGAGAGAATCCCCTACCCTTGATATCTAATCCCCCTCATTATATAATTAAATTGCTCATCTCCTATCCATGGTGACTGATCACCCTGACCTGCCTGCAACAAGAATTTTATTATGTTGGTTTAATAAGAACTCCCTTACCCTTGATGTCTCCTTTTTATAATTTTCCATATACTGACGCCCTCATTCTGCTCATTTGTATTCTTTTTCTGTCTTTTTTTTTTTTTTTGCCTCTTTTGAGTTAATCTACTTTTTTTATTATTTGGTTTTCTTATTAGTTTTGTATCTATATTATATATAGATAAAGATTTTCTTATAAGATGTCCCTATGCTATTATTTTGGAAGTTATCCAAGGGATTAAAACAGTCACTCTTGACCAAGTCCAGTATGATATTAATGAGTTCTTTACCACTTCTAAGACAATGATATGACCTTAAAGCACTTTGACTCTATAAAGGGACTTCAAAAAGTTCGTGGAAAAATGGAAATAAAGGGTAAAGATAAAAAACATAAAGTTTATTTCTCAGCATAAGCTTCATCAAATTCAAGACACTTTTGTAAGCCATGGTACCAGCCATTTAGTTCATTCCTAAAGAACCAAGTGTCCTGAGGATTTAATCATGTCAATACAGTCTTTTTTTATGCTATCAAATGAAGAAAAATTGGCACCCTTTAAAGATTTTTTAAGATTAGGAAACAAAAATAATTCAAAAAGAGACAAATCAGGACTGTAAGGTGGATGCCTAATGATTTTCCATGAAAACTCTCACAAAATAGCCTTCGTTTGATGACAGGAATGAGCAGGAGCACTGTTGTGATGGAGAAGGACTCTCTGGTGAAGCTTTCCAGGGTGTTTTCTGCTAACTTTCTCAAAATGCTCTCATAATAAGCAGATGTTATTATTCTTTGGCCCTCCAGAAAAATGCCTTGAGCAAACTTTCTCGAAATGCTCTCATAATAAGCAGATGTTATTATTCTTTGGCCCTCCAGAGAAATGCTTTGAGCATCCCCCCCAAAAGTTGCCATACCATTTGGTCTTGTCCCGTCTGCTTCTGCTTTGACTGGACCACATCCACCTTGTTGTAGCCATTCCTTTGATTGTGACTTGTCTTCTATATTGTACTGATAAAGCTGTGTTTTAAATCCTGTTACAACGGGGGGAGCAAGATGGTGATGGGTCTGGAGTGAGCGTGCCAGAGGACAGAGCGAGCCTGTGAAGTGTGCGCTGTGCTGCCAGAGTACTATTTGCATTTCCAAGAGCAACAAAAAACAAATAAATCACTGATCAACTAATCTACAATGAAAAAAAGCAACTACAGTCTTGAGGTTTTAGGGCCGATGCAAAAGAAGATTCCTGAGAGCGCCGCAACTGCGCCGGGAGGCCAAGCAGCCCAAGGCAACAAAGGCCAGGAAAGACGGCAGCGGTGACGCAGAGACGGAGAGGAAGGCACGGGACCGGCCCAGCTCTGGGAGCTTTGTGAGTGACCCCCAGCCCAGCCCCGCTTGGGGGGCAAAGGCCCGCCCGGCCCGCGCTTACCACACCAGGCTAGGCGCCGGCACCACCGCTACCTCCATTTTCTCCGGTGGGGGCAGAGCCAGCCGGCTCAGATCGGGCAGACCAGCCATCTTCGCTTGGCGCGGCTCCTCACTGAGCCATGCCACTTGTGTGCCTCAGCGCGGGGCCCCCCGGGGCCTGTGGAGTGGCCACCAATCCCACTCCTCCCGTGGATCTCTGGCGAGGCTGGTGGCGTGGGGAGTCCCGGGCCAGCTTCGGGAGGGCAGGGAAGAGGACCCCAGCCAGACTGTCACTCCACCACACCTGGGGCCTCGGCCCCAGGTAAACTCCCTGCTTCCGGGAGGCAGATACCATCTCTGTGGCCTTCAGTTCAGAAAAAACCCCAGACTGATTTCTTTTTGGGAGAGGGGTGACCGGGGTGTCCCCGAGCCCGCTTGATCCTGCCACAGAGCTGGCCTGAGGGCGCCG
>NW_007728647.1:120960-122681 GCF_000696425.1 Galeopterus variegatus | reverse complement strand
GGCGCCGGGCTGGCTCATGCCAGGGGGATTCAAAGAGGAACGGTGTGCTGTGGGATCCTCCCCCGGGGTGCTCACTCCCTGGTGTGGGAGATAACTCAACCACACAGGGGGCTGCAATACCGGGGGGAAAGTGGGAGGCCCAGAGAGGACCTTGACCAGGGCCGCAGGAACACCCNTGCCAACAATGAAGAGGAAAAAACAAAGTTTATCTACAACCCAAGGAACCAACAAATACAGAAAACAAACAGTAAATCAGAAAGCAAGGAACAAAAGATACCTAAGACAACCAAACAATAATTAATAAAATGCTAGGAATAAAGCAACACTTTTCAATAGCAACTCTTAATGTAAAAGGCTTAAATTCCCCAATCAAAAGACACAGACTGGCTGACTGGATTAAAAAGGAGGACCCAACTATATGCTGCCTTCAAGAGACCCACCTCACCTATAAAGACTCACATAGACTAAGAGTGAAAGGATGGAAAAAGATTTACCATGCAAACAGAAAAGAAAAACGAGCTGGAGTAGCTATTCTTATATCTGATAAAATAGACTTTGAACTAAAAACCATAAAAAGAGACAATGAGGGACACTAAGTAATGATAAAAGGATTGATCTATCAAGAAAACATAACAATCATAAATATATACGCACCCAACATTGGAGCAGCCAGATTTATAAAACAAACTCTACTAGACCTAAAGAAGGAAATAGACACTAATACCATAATAGCAGGGGACCTGAACACCCCAGTATGAATATTGGACAGATCATCTAGGCAAAAGATCAGCAGAGAAATCAAGATCTAAACAATACTCTAGACCAATTGGACTTGGCAGATATCAACAGAACGTTCCATCCAACAACCTCAGAGTAATCATTCTTCTCACCAGCACATGGATCATTCTCCACGATAGATCACATGTTAGGTCACAAATCAAGTCTCAACGAATTCAAAAAAATTGGAATTATCCCATGTATTTTCTCAGATCACAATGGATTAAAATTAGAAATCAATAACAAACTAAATTCTGGAAACTAGAAATCAATAACAAATGAAATTCTGGAAACTATACAAACACATGGAAATTAAACAGCATTCTACTTAATGACATGTGGGTCCAGGAAGAAATCAAACAGGAAATCAAAAAATTTATTATGGGTCCAAGAAGAAATCAAGCAGGAAATCAAAAAATTTATTGAAACTAATGAAAATAATGATACATCATACCAAAACCTGTGGGATACTGCAAAAGCAGTATTAAGGGGGAAATTTATTGCATTAAATGCTTACCTCAGAAGAATGGAAAGATGGCAAGTGAACAACCTAACACTTCACCTTAAAGAACTAGAAAAACGAGAACAATCCAAACCTAAAGTTATCAGATGGAAAGAAATCATTAAGATCAGAGCAGAACGTAATGAAATTGAAATCCCAAAAACAATACAAAAGATCAACAAATCAAAATGTTGGTTTTCTGAAAAGATAAATAAAATTGACAAACCATTAGCATGGCTAACAAAAAAAAGACAGAGGATTCAAATAAAAAAAGTAGAAATGAAGAAGGTGATATTACAACTGATTCATCTGAAATACAATGAATCATTCGAGACTACTATAAACAACTATATGCCAACAAATTTGAAAATCTGGAGGAAATGGATAAATTTCTGGACACACAAAAGCTCCCAAAACTGAGCCATGAAGACGTAGAAAATCT
>NW_007728647.1:116597-120274 GCF_000696425.1 Galeopterus variegatus | reverse complement strand
ATACTGCAAAAGCAGTATTAAGGGGGAAATTTATTGCATTAAATGCTTACCTCAGATGAATGGAAAGATGGCAAGTGAACAACCTAACACTTCACCTTAAAGAACTAGAAAAACGAGAACAATCCAAACCTAAAGTTAGTAGACGGAAAGAAATCATTAAGATCAGAGCAGAACTTAGCGAAATTGAAACCCAAAAAACAATACAAAAGATCAATGAATCAAAAAGTTGGTTTTTGAAAAGAAAAAAAAATGGATTAAAGAATTAAATATACACCCTGAAACAATAAAACTTCTTAAAGAAATCAAAGGAGAGACACTTCAGGAAATAGGTTTGGACACAATAAGACCCCCAAAGCATGGGCAACCAAAGGAAAAATAAACAAATGGGATTATATCAAACTAAAGAGCTTCTGCACAGCAAAAGAAACAATTAACAGAGTTAAAAGACAACCAACAGAGTGGGAGAAAATATTTGCAAAATATACATCTGACAAAGGATTAATATCCAGAATATATAAGGAACTCAAACAACTTAACAAGAAAAAAACAAGCAACCTGATTAAAAATGGGCAATAGAGCTAAATAGGCATTTCTCTAAGGAAGATAAACGAATGGCCAACAGACATATGAAAAAATGCTCAACATCACTCAGCATTCGGGAAATGCAAATCAAAACTACACTGAGATACCATCTCACCCCAGTTAGGATGACTAAAATCCAAAAGACTCTGGATGATAAATGCTGGCAAGGGTGCAGAGGAAAAGGAACTCTCATACATTGTTGGTGGGGCTGCAAAAAGGTGTAGCCTCTATAGAAAATGGTATGGAGGTTCCTCAAACAATTGCAGATAGATCTACCATATGACCCAGCTATCCCACTGCTGGGAATATACCCAGAGGAATGGAAATCATCAAGTCGAAGGAATACCTGTTCCCCAATGTTCATCGCAGCACTCTTTACAATAGCCAAGAGTTGGAACCAGCCCAAATGTCCATCATCAGATGAGTGGATATGGAAAACATGGTATATCTGCACAATGGAATACTACTCAGCTATAAAAAAGAATGAAATAATGCCATTTTCAATGACATAAGTGGACATACAGAGAATTCTATTAAGTGAAATGAGTCAGGCACAGAAAGAGAAATATCATATGTTCTCACTTATTGGTGGGAGCTAAAAATAAATAAATAAATAAATACACACACACACACACACACACACACACACACACACACACACACACACATAGGAAAAAAACCGGGGGCGGGGAGAAGACATAACAATTGCAATTCCTTGAAGTTGATAAGACAAGCAAACAGAAAGGACATTGTTGGGAGGGAGAGGGGGGAGGTTTTGGTAATGGGCCACAATAATCAACCGCATTGTATATCGACAAAATAAAATATTTTAAAAAAAGAATTTCGACGAATTAATTGTATAGCAATTAGAGAGGCACAGGTGCTTTTGTCAAGCACATTATTACATCTTATTGGAACAGAAACCTGCTGACAATACCACGGCCTGAAAGTACCAGCTTCTTAACTGTGACTAAAACTCTGGTAAATCTTCAGTCTTGAGAAATGTCCTAAGAGCATAATTAAAACCACCTGAGTCATTTTTTAAAAAAAGAAAGGAAGAAATACCTAGAGCTATTTCTGCTTTTCTGCCTGGATGCTAACTGCTAGAACTTTGAACTAATTGCAGTTCGGTGAATCACAGCTGAAGATATACTGCCCTGGAAATCGCAATTTCCCTATCATGAGGCATGCTTGAAATATAGGACCTAAATTTCCTGCTTTGCAGGAGGTAACAATTTATACCCCTGCTCATAACGCCTCTATTTTAAAAGGGGGAGGGGGTGGGCAGGCCTCATAAGAAACAGAAATTCACTGAAGCAACCTTAATTAAAAAGGCATTGTGCTACATATTCTTATATGTGTGGACTAGAACTGAAGCTGGTTCTGTTATTCTACCAGAAGCAATTCAGGTCTAGTAATTAATTGCCCTTTCTCTTCCTCAAGGGCCACATGAGCACTCTTGTGATGTCTTTTTTTTTCCTGAGCTTCTACTCTATTCTCCTTCTATTGACTTGATTATTCTTTTAGGCAATTCTTTATACTTTTTCATACCTACAGCTTCTTTCCATATTTATTGTTTCTGTTTCTTCATAGTTTAGACTCTGCCTAATCCCTGTAACTCTCAACTCTGTTGGATCCTATAGTATTTCTGAATTCAAATTCTGGAGGGAGTGAATCTNGTGTGGACTAGAACTGAAGCTGGTTCTGTTATTCTACCAGAAGCAATTCAGGTCTAGTAATTAATTGCCCTTTCTCTTCCTCAAGGGCCACATGAGCACTCTTGTGATGTCTTTTTTTTTCCTGAGCTTCTACTCTATTCTCCTTCTATTGACTTGATTATTCTTTTAGGCAATTCTTTATACTTTTTCATACCTACAGCTTCTTTCCATATTTATTGTTTCTGTTTCTTCATAGTTTAGACTCTGCCTAATCCCTGTAACTCTCAACTCTGTTGGATCCTATAGTATTTCTGAATTCAAATTCTGGAGGGAGTGAATCTGATTGTCCCAGCACCCTTCTCTTTAGGGTGAAATGCCATAGGTCTTTGACTATCCTGAATATTGGCTGCCCTTGGGTCAGATGCTACCTGTGGTCAAAGGAACTATGCTCTGGGGGGGGGAGGAAGGGTACTTATATAACCTAAATAAATCCTAGTGGCTTGTTTCACATGGAGGGGGTAGAAACAATGTTGCAACCTCAAAACAGATGGAGTGTTACTTTTCCTGCAACACACTCACACAGAACCCATGTTGAATACTATCCTTTCATGGGGTTTTTTTCCCCCTTTAACACTGGCATGTTGACATGTATAAAAACCTTATAAAATGGAGGCACATAGGGATTATTTTCTCCAAACCATTAAATATGTTAGAAATATCCTGGACCTCATATCCCAACAAACATGACTCTGACTGCAGATATTAGATATTTCTTAGGCATGTGGGATAGTAAAAACAAAAACTAAAATAAAAAAACAGAGTCAAGTAAGTCTTGGTTCAAAATATCTTTTAAAAAAGTAATTTTTTGTTTTATTTTCTGTGCTGTGGAAGATCTCCCTTAATCTTCATTTTTGGTTCTGGTTGCTAAGAAAAGCTATTTAATAGTTTGTAATACTGCAGTTTTGTAATACTCAGGGAACAGAGCTAAGTAATTAAGAAAATGCCTCTTCTTGAAACAGATATAGTGCCAGGAGTATAAGCTATGGAAAGCTTTAAGAATCATATAATACAGGGGTTTAACAACCTATACACAGTGATAGAGAGGAGATGGTCAGAGAGCTTAAAAAGTATCAGGGAGCTGAGAGAGTTAACAGAAATATACAAGCTGAATTGTCCATAAAATCCAATTACTGAAGTAAATGCAAGACAAGAGAAAGTCTCAAAGAATGTGGAGAAAAAGGGAAAAGAAATCAAGAAAAGGAGAAAAAGGGAAAAAAAATCAAGAAAAGAAGAAAAAGAGAGAGAGATAGCAGGTCAATTCAGGAGATATACAATCTGTCCATAATAGGAATACCCGAAAAAGAGGAGGACAAAGAAAATGCAGCTGAAACAGTAATTAAGGAACTAATAGAAGAAAAATTTCCAGAATTAAAGAGA
>NW_007728647.1:113274-115067 GCF_000696425.1 Galeopterus variegatus | reverse complement strand
CCCGGGGCCTTGGTGTTATCAGCACCGCACTCTCCCGAGTGAGCCACAGGATGGCCCAAGTAGGGAGGCAATTGTATGAAAGAATTAATGGTAAATGTTAGAACTAGTTGAAGAATATTAAGTTTAAACTATTATATATGGGGTAATAAAAATAAATACAAAAATAGATTGATAAGCTGGGTCTAAAATTTAGTTTATATAGTTTTAAACTGTGATAGGGCATGCCAAATGTTCAATATATTGGGCAAATAAGTGCTGTTTCCTTTTCAGTGTGTAGTATTGTGGATAAAGATATATATATTCTTAAACTGAACATAAGTAAAATAAAAGGGCTTTGTCCCTGTGGACAGGACAAGAAAAGGCATTCTAAATGTTAATCTGACAAAATTGGAAAACATTACAGTTTTACTTTATAAATAAAATGTATTTTATTTACTTTATTTAGAGAAGAAAAAGTTGCAAGTTTGTCTATAATGTAAGTACTGATAGTGTAAAAGGAAACCTTCCAAATCACTGGTTGGGGAGGGGCGTATAACCTTGTTTTGTGTGCATGTTGCATGGGCAAAAATAATAGTTATTGCATCATAACAAACTTACTTACATAGTTCACATAAGTACATTTGACATTGAGATAAGTGTTACAGACAAAAATAAAGCGTACACATTCCAATATTTTAGACTGGAGAGGAAGGGCTTAAAAAAAAAACACTAGAGGGCCGATCCTGTGGCTCACTTGGGAGAGTACGGCACTGGAGTGCCAAGGCCGCAGGTTCGGATCCTATATAGGGATGGCCAGTGCGCTCGCTGGCTGAGCGCGGTGCAGGCGACACCAAGCCAAGGGTTACAATTCCCTTACCAGTCACACACACAAAAAAAACACTAGAAAATATAGTGAAAGAAAAACAGCGAGGAAACATTAAAATTAGCATAAAGTAGACTGACAGAGGTACAGATGAGTTATCATACTCATAAACTGGTTAAATATTCTTACTAAAAAGATTCAAATTGGATCAAAAATCAGTCTCTAGCTGTTATACATTTGAACAAAATAAAGGATAAAAGGATTTAAAGATACTAGGGTACTGCAAGAAGTTCATACAAAAATAGAATTGAAAGATAATAGTAATCTAATGGCAACTCTAAGACATAGAAATAGAGAGCAACGTTTTTATTAGACAAAATCCAAGCATATAACAAAGTATTTTACATTTAAAAATCATACAATACAGGATGTAAGATTTAAGAGACTTTTATGTGATAAATAACATAGCATTCATACGTAAAATAAATGTTTTATGTCTTGATGTGGGTGGTAGTTTTACTGATGTTAAACTGACATACGGATATTTTTAAAACATTGTAATTCAAAATTATTGTATCTTACATACGTGAAATTAATTTAAAAATCCTTCAATCAAAGAGAATACATATAGCAAAAATTTTAAAAATCTTCTTATGTATGAAGTCACTGAAATATACAATAGTCACCCCCATGATGTTTATCTCCTGACTTAAAGAGGAGACATATAAAATAAATAGTATATGTATACGATAAGGGTCTCATGTTGGATCAGCTTTCCAAAATGAACTGTATCATGCATAGAAGATAAGCATGATATCTTCAAAATCTGTTAAAGAAAGCTCTAGAAATAGTAAGAAATTAAGTTTATTCCCGTTTATTTCTAAAAGTTTCAAAGGACCAGAAAAATCTAGATCTGCAGGATTGTACCTGGTCAACTCAGCTGGACCACCTATATCTCTCCTCAAGTCTTTTCTTCCTGCCACCTTGTCAT
>NW_007728647.1:110233-112422 GCF_000696425.1 Galeopterus variegatus | reverse complement strand
ATGATATCTTCAAAATCTGTTAAAGAAAGCTCTAGAAATAGTAAGAAATTAAGTTTATTCCTGTTTATTTCTAAAAGTTTCAAAGGACCAGAAAAATCTAGATCTGCAGGATTGTAACTAGTCAACTCAGCTGGACCACCTATATCTCTCCTCAAGTCTTTTCTTCCTGCCACCTTGTCATTTCTTGCAGGTCCCCTGCCTTGCTCTTCACTGGTGTCTCTGCACGCGCTCACACCCAGTGCCCTTCCGTTTTTTCCTTGCCTGACAGCCATTAGTTCACTCTGGTGTCGCTTTCTCAAATGCATTCTTGCCTCCTGCACTGCCTTAGATTTTTCCCTCTTTTCCTTTCATTGCAGTTTTTCTGCACTTTGTCCCCCAGTGGCTGGTTGGTGATACAAAGTATGGTGGGTTCCTGAGGGACTGGAGGTTGTTCCAATGGATGCAAAGACAATCAATCTGACACCAATTCAAGTTTAAAATACAGCTTCTGAGTTAGGTCAGAGGGGACCTGTTTAAAAGATGCTGATTGACACTATGAACTTAGAAGTCAAAATTCCATGCAGGGCCTGCACACCATTTCCTGTGTTGATTTAGGGGATCTTTGTTTTGCTCTTTTTCTCTATATTCTCCTTTAGAATTTCACTTGCACAAATAAATATTTCAATATCCAAAATAAAGATCATGAGGCTATCTTTTCAATTCCACCATGCCCCATCCCCTCCAACTCATGCTATCCATTTTTTAAAAGTTCTTATTTTTTATCCTACTCAGAAGAATAACATCTCTTTGGTTATTTTCAATATTTCTCTTGGATTTTAATCAATATTTGATTTGTTTTTCTTCTCGCTCACCCTCTTCCCTCTCTCTGTACATTGACATATCCTGTTCATTATCTCCTTTATTTTTTTATCTGAAGAGAAAAAATGACTGCTTTTGCCAGCAATGTAAATCCAACTTCCTGGTTATTCAATGAGATCAATTTCCGCCTGGGAGACTGAACATACTACATCCACGAGGCATGAAACGTCTGTCAATAGGAATGAGATTGGCAATCCGTAAAGCAACAAACAGCCCAGGGACGGATGCCNTCTGTCAATAGGAATGAGATTGGCAATCCGTAAAGCAACAAACAGCCCAGGGACGGATGCCAGGGGCAGGTCCATTGGGAAGCCAGCCCTTACCTGCTGCTTCCACGGTCTTGTTTCCAGAGGCATAGGTTGTTTGCATGTCCTGCAGACCCCCAGAAATTGCTCCCACAATCCAAACAAAAATCTGTTACATAAGTTAAACACAGTGGCACTGGAAAGGACTTTCACAGGAGTGATTCCATGTTTTGTCAATAGACACTAAGCTGTGTCATTCCCAGGATAGCTGGTTGGAGCTAAAGGGATGAATAGTGACTGGTGAGAGGACAGGGTTTGGGTCAAGAGCCCCTTCACGGATTGCAGACAGCTTGGGCAATGCTGTGGAAAGAGTAAAGCTGGGTGGTCAGGAAGACTTGCCTTTTGCTACACATCCCACCTCTCCAGGACCTCTTGGCTGGGGCTCTTGGATAAGTCACTGAAATGGGAAGCAGAGAACTTCAGCACTTAGAAACATGTATTTGTGTACAAAGACTTCACATTCATTTATTCCTTCATTCATTCACGTATTATTTACTAAGCACCTACTATGTGGCAGGCACTGTCCTTGACATTCATTAGAGATAAAATGATGAACAAAATAGAGGTAATCCTGTCCCTCATGGCGATTATATTCTACTAGAGAAGACAGACAATAAGTAAATATAAAACATAAAAATATAATTTCACCTCTAACCCATGAAGAGGAAATAAGCAACATTAGGTAGATAGAGAATGACAAGGTGGGGCAGGGTCATCAGGAAAACCTTCCCTGGTAGGTGGCTCTTGACTAATGATTGAAAGCTGGAGGCAACAGTGCACCTGTCTAGGGAAAGAGCATTTCATAAGTAGCACCAGAAAGGACAGAAGGCGGAAATATGCTTGTTGTGTGCGAGAGCCACAAACTACGAGTGTAGATGAGCATAAAGAAAAGTGAGAAAAAATAATAACAAAGCCGGGGAACAGATGAGGCAGAGACTTATAGACCCTGGCAAAGAGTTTGGATTTTATTCTGATGGAGTCGAGAAGCCATAAGGCAGCATGGAGACGTTGAGATGACAATGACGA
>NW_007728647.1:108034-109344 GCF_000696425.1 Galeopterus variegatus | reverse complement strand
TTATTCTGATGGAGTCGAGAAGCCATAAGGCAGCATGGAGACGTTGAGATGACAATGACGATGAGGAGGAGGAGGAGGAAGATGATGGTCATCATGATGAATTCATTATTCTATATGTGCCACACCTGGTTCCGTCTCTGTAAAATGGGGTCACACGACAGTCCTACTTTCTGGACTTTTGTGATGATTAAATGATATTGCATGCAAAGCACTTGAAATAGGGCTCAGTAAGAGTTATTATAGTTACTATTATGGTCACCAGGGACCAGGCTATTTGTGCTCACCATTTCAACCCCATTTTGACTCCCAAGTGCATTTCAAATACAAATATTTTAATCAGGGTGGTGATAACATCAATAAGTTTTTGTGGACAAAATATTTTTCTTGTGAACTCCACAAAGCCAATTTAATTCCTCGATCAATGTTCCATATTGCACAATTGAATCATTTGTAATTTTTCCTATTTTCATTAGCATTACTTCTTTTCCATTTCAATTGAAGCATCTCTGAAGTTTTTTTTTTTTTTTTTTTTTTTTTTTTAAACATCTCTGAAGTTTAAATGATGAAGTCTAATAGCAGTTTCAATTTGGTACGGTTAAAATATCCTGCTACTTAAGAATCCTGGGGCTCTGGGAGATTAACTGACTTACCCAAAGATATACAGCTAGTAATTGGCAGAGGTGAGATCCCAACCTAAGTTCATCTAATTCTGGTACCATGAATCTCTCACCATGGTACTGTTCCAGAAAAGAGAGAGAGAGCATATAATATTACCAAAACCTACCTACTAGGGTTAATGTGAGGCATAACTGGGATAATATATGAGAGAGCACTTCTGTAAACTGTGAAGCACTATGTTACTGCTAGTAATAACAATAAAAATAAGGGCTGTCTCTGGGTTTAAAAGAGCACAATGATTGAGTTCATTGCTAACACAATGCATTCAGCTAGATCAATAAGTTTCATTTCCTAAAAGTCTTGATGTATCAAATGCATCACAAACCCACTTCAGCATATCCTAAGAGCCTCCACCAAGGAGAAAGATAGAACTGGGAGTCTGCTGGGACTTGGCCCACGATAGGTCTAAGAAAAACAATTGACTACGGTGGCTAAGGTAGTCTTTGAGAGGATCCTGGATACCTAAAACAACTTCAATTAGTGCCATAAAGTCCAACTTGGGCCCATTGTTTGTTAAAGAGGGTCAAATTCAAAGAATTCAGTATCAAGACTGCAGGAAGATGAGGGTTCCTGGCATAAGGGCCATTCAGTGGTCCTTCTCTGAGTATTTAATATCTTGAGGCACCGTGCTA
>NW_007728647.1:103129-107916 GCF_000696425.1 Galeopterus variegatus | reverse complement strand
CAAGAATTTGCTATTTGCTATTTTTTTTTCAATGCATCAAAACAATCACCATGGGAAAAATCATAACTTAGATAGACTTCCTAACATTTACTTTATGGTTTCGTACTGTTTTTATGTTAACTATATATGACTGTGGGACTGACCATAATTCTTTTCAGTATTAATCCAGTCCTACTACAATACAATTAATACAGTATTAATCCAGTATTACTACAATAACCATGGAAGGAAGGATCACAAAATACCGTCCAACACCCAGCAGTTCCCAGGGAGACCGGAAGGAAAGAGAAAGCCCATCTGCTGTGGGTCCTGTGATCAAGCAAGGGAAGGGTCAGAGGCTGGGGAAGGGGACAGAGGAGTCTCACCACACTCATGTTGCATATCTGAAAATGGTCTGAATAAGCTGGGGAAGAATGACTAACTTGGGGCACACTAGGTCTCAAGGGGGCTAAAGCCAGTCTGTGAAGCCAAGAGTATTAGTTTCCTAAGTATACCAAACCAAATACAACAGACAGTGTGGACCGAATAACAGAAATTTATTTTCTCACAGTTCCGGAGGCTGGAAATCCAAGATTCAAGGTGCAGTCGGGGCTGGTTTCCTCTGAGGCCTCTCTCCTTGGCTTGCAGATGGTTGCCCTCCTACAGCTTTGTCCTCACACAGTCATCGTTCAGTGACACGTATTCCTGTCATCTCCCCCTGCTCTTAGGATACCAGTCATATTGGATTAGGGCCCCACCTAATGGGCTCACCTTAAATTATCTCTTTAAAGGCCCTATGTCCAAATACAGACATATCCTGAGGTACTGGGAGTTAGGGCTTCATGTCAACATGTGAATTTTGGGGGTAGGGACAGAATTCAGTCCATGCAGAAAGAAACAGAGCTCAGTGAGGCTTGGCAAGCTGGACAGAACGAGTTGGAGTAGGTCACAATGGGCAAAGTGGGAGGAAGTTTGAACACATTTTGAGAGGGTGGAAGCCAAGTGGCAGAAAATATCCAAAGCCCAGATTTTACCCGCTCCCAGCAAAAGTTTACTATTGTGGGTAGGTTTATTTAAAGGATACAAAGTAAATAGAAGGCACAGGATTTCACACCCTGCACACAAAAAGCTCCCAACATAAATGACTTTGATGATAGTGAAAACAACAAACTTTTTTAAGCACTTATTATATGCAAGGCATTGCTCAACATACCTTACATATATTCACTATTTAAGCCTCTGAGATAGGGATATTATTATCTGCATATCATAGATGAGATAACTAAGGTACAGAGAGGGTAAGTAACTTCCCCAAGGTCACACAGCTAAAAGAAGTGGAGTTGTTATTTCAACTCAAGGAATCTAACTCCAGAGCTGCTGCATTCAAGAACTACACAACACTGAGAGAAGAGGAGTGTCAAAGAGGTTTCGGTATCATCCCCACCTGGGTTCAAATCCTGGTCCTGTCACTTATCAGCAATTAGATCTTGAACCAATTGTTTAACTTTTATGACCTTTAGTTTCTTAACCATGTAAAAGGATAATACCTCTCTTTCATGGTCATTGTGAGAAATATGTAAAATAGTAATGGCAAATAAAAGGAAGTGGTCATATTACATGCCAGGAACATTCTAAACACTACATGGGCTAGTTAAATTAATCCTTACAACAACCTTATGAGGTTGTGTACCATCATTATCCTCTTTTTAAAGATGAGGAAACTGAGGTATATAGAGATTAAATAATTTGATCAAGTTTATACAACCAGCAAGTAACAGCTGGAATTTAAATTTGGGCATTTTGAATCCAGAATCTATGGTCCAAATTGCCCTATGTTATAGGCAACCAAAACATACATTGGGAAAAAGACTGCCTCTTCAATAAATGTTACTGGGAAAATTGGACATCCATATGTAGAAGAATGAAACTAGACCTGTACCTCTCACCATATACCAAAATCAACTCAAAATGGATTAAACACTTAAATATAAGACCTGAAACTACAAAACTCCTAAAAGAGAACATAGGGGAAACACTTCAGGAAGTAGGACAGGGCAAAGATTTTATGATTAAAATCCCCAAAACACAGGCAACAAAAGAAAAAATAAACAAATGGGATTATATCAAACTAAAAAGCTTCTGCACAGCAAAAGAAATAATTAACAGAGCAAAAAGACAACATAGAACATAGGAGAAAATATTTACAAACTATGCATCTGGCAAAGGATTAATATCCAGCATATACAAGGAACTCAAACAACTTAACAATAAAAAAAATAAGTAACCCAATTAAAAAATGGGCAAAGGAGCTGAACAGTCATTTCTCAAAGGAAGACATACAAATGGCCAACAGATACATGAAAAACTGCTCAACATCACTAAGCATCAGGGTAATGCAAATCAAAAGCACATAGAGATATCATCTCAACCCAGTTAGACTGGCTGTTATCAAAAAGACAGAGAATAACAAATGCTGGTGAGGATGCAGAGAAATAGGAACACTTCTACACTATTGGAGGGACTGTAAATTAGTGTAGTCATTATGGAAAACAGTACGGATGTTCCTCAAACAACTACAAATAGAACTGCCACATGACTCAGTAATCCCACTGCTGGGTGTATACCCAAAGGACTGGATATCACCATGTTGAAGGGATACCTGCACTCCCATGTTTACCACAGCTCTACTTACAATAGCCAAGGTATGGAACCAACCTCAATGTCCATCTATGGACCACTGGATAATGGTATATATACACAATGGAGTACTACTCTGCCTTAAAAAAAAGAATGAAATTCTGCCATTCACAGCAATATGGACAAACTTAGAGAAAATTATGTTACGTGAATAAGCCATGCATAAAAAGAGAAATACCACATGTCCTCACTCATAAGCAGGAGCTAAAAACGAAACAAAACAAAACAAATAAATTTTTTAAAAAAGAAAAAAAACAGCAACCACAATAATTCATTGGACTTTCAAAGGAGAGAACAGAACCAAGGCCATAAGAGGTGGGAAAGTGGGATGGGAAGGGAGGGTTAGGGAGAAATTGGTAAAGTGCCAAAAAAAAAATGATTACATTGTGTAATGTCGAGTATACTAATGATCCTGATTTGAGCATCACATATTGCACACAGGTATCAATATTCAACACTGTAACCCACAGATATGTACAATCAATTGTTTCAATTAAAAAAAAAAAAAATGCCTTGCATTGACCAAGGAGGAGGTCAGCAAACAATAGCTATTGTTACTGTTGTTGCTATTGTTGTTATAAAGATCAAATGCAAGTGATTTGAGGACACTGAATTACTAACTTACCCAAAGTGTTCAATTTATGGTTAGGAATAGATTGAAACGTGGGGGCTAATATTTTTAAATATTTATTTAACATATACACAGAGGAGTCTCTGAATGCTCTTTGGGGTAGTGTGGAGAAGTGGAACCAAAGACAACAGTATTCACCCTCTTTTCTGTTGTCCAGGACAACTCAGCTCTGGTTCCAAACTTGCATAACCCACCAAGCAAAGGAAAAGTCCTGTAGTGAAGTGAATCCCCTCTTCTTAGAGGTTATGTGTCAACACTGTTCTTGTCCATGCTTATCCCAAGCATCTTAACCATCTTCCTTCCCACCACATTCAATACAATCTGTTAAATACTGTTTGTCCATGTGGTCACATTTCCAGGAGTGTTGCACACTTGTGGTCTGGGTGGCTGCCCAGCTGGCTTACCCCAACTACACCCTGTAGTTGATCCCCAGCCTAGGCCTCCAGGTAGACTCACAATAAATCTAAACAATGGAAGAGCAAGGACAGCATTCAAATCCTGTCCCACCCTATACACACGTCACAGTAGGTGGAAGCAACTCTCTCTATCTCCAGTGAGGTTACATACTTCATCAGATTATACAGAAGAACACAGAGTCAAAAGTTTGGGGATTAAGAGGGGAGTGCCAAGAGGGAAAGATGGAAGACTGGGGCAACTGGGCTGGAAAACCCTAAACACTGGCAATTTTTTAAAATAAAAATCTGGTCATTTTTTGTCAAGGAGTTAGAAGCCATTATTTCACATCCTTTTCAGAGTTTTCCAAATCTTCACATCTACCTGCCCCACTTGTCCAAGGAAAGGAAGACTTGAAGCGGCCAGATGACAGAGACTGCTTATGTCCCTTCTCAAGGCCTGGGTGGTCAGGATGTCAGGGCTGTTAGCAAAGCCGAATTGAGTCTGTCTTTTATGATGTGCACTTGGTGGTGATTCTGTCATGGTAGCCAATGTGTGTGCAACTGGATTGACCACAAAGGTAAGAATCATGTCTCTCTGAACAGAAGAGGATCCATTGTAAAATTTGAAACCTTTATGAACTGAACAGGCCATAAATTAACAATGTCTTTTACTTCTAGGCGTTCAGAAGTTAATTCTCATGTGTTCAATGTATTTTCATGTTTATGCTACATTATAAAATTAAAACCTATTTTTACCAACTTAACTTATTTGTCTTATCAGTACCAATTTTCTATTAATGACCACTAGGCTGGATACTTCTTGGGGGCAGGGAGTACACTGAATATTCTGTATCCTGAGGAACCAACACATAGTAGATGCTTATTAAACGTTCATTGGATAAAAGGAGAAATGATTTTGTCTTTTTTTCTATATGCAATATATTTCAAAGTGGTGGTTCCATTGTAATTCTTATAAAATGTTGTTATTCAGACTTTCCATGAAGTCAAATTTTGCTCGAAGCTGTATTCCACCCTTTCAATATTTCTGAACAGTAAACTTTCATCGGATATTCAAGATTGCTTCA
>NW_007728647.1:101186-102555 GCF_000696425.1 Galeopterus variegatus | reverse complement strand
GCAGGTGTTTAGAAAACCCTGAATTTGACTCAAATTCAAAGAGATATGAAATTCTTTGCTTCATCATGGTGTGTGTCCTGAAGCAGGTCATTTAAGGTTTATGCTTTCCTCCATCTGTCATAGAAAAATGTCCATGCCTGCACCCCACTTCAGACAGGTTGCTATTTTCAGTACTCTAACTAGATTCTTTAAAAGAGAGACTAGGTTTTATTCATATCTTTGTACCCAAGGATTTCACACAGAGTAAGCCATTAGCACGTTATGTTATATGAAGGAATTTATCAAGAACCTTTATGTGTGAGCTGCTTTGTCAAGCACTCTGTGTTTAAAAATATAGGTTCTATTGTTATTCAGGTATAGTCAGACCAATAGATCAGAAGACATTAGGAGACAACTGCCATAGAAAAGATAATTTGTTACTCACAGGTTCCAGCAGGAAGGGGCATGCCACACAACGGGGAGCCGCACAGAAAAGCACCAAGACTGGTCAGAAGAGAGAGGCAGCAAGGGGAAAACATGAACAAGAGCCTTTACTGTGGTTTCTGCAGGAAGAAACAGGTGAGGCAGGGTAAGAAGGCTTAGGATTGGCTAGTGTGAATAATTTCTGTGGATTCTGGAGCAGAAGAGTGGTCCTTAATTGTCTGGTATCTGATCCTGGGGTGGAAAAGAATGGCCAAAAATGTGAGAGCCTGATAGAGGAGCTGATTGGGAATGTGGGCTCTGGATTGGAGTCGAGAAGAATTGAGAAGGTTGAGAAGAATTCCCTCCAGGGTCAGCAAAGCCCCAAGATGTCAAAGCATAAGAAAAGAAAAGGCATGGTTAATATATTGTGCATATGCTCTTTTTGGGTGAACATTAAATGCATTTTACTGTACATTTTTATATGAAGGAAGTAAGGTTCATAATGATTATGAAACTGAGGCATGGTTATGCAATAGATAGAAGAGCCAGGATTGACAACGAGGTCTGTGGATCCAAAGGGAGTGTTTTCTAACTGACATGCTGCCTCCCAAGTTTACTATTTCCAGTTTGGATTGCAATGTACCTCTCCCAGCTATATGTACACAGTTAAAACATACACACACACACTCATACACTCGTATACTCACATACCAGTATAGAATTTCTAAACCAGCAAGACAGTTGTGATGATAACCCAAACTTTAGATTTGTATGGTAGAAGAGAGATTTGCATGGGAGCAAAGGCATTTAGCTTTTAACTCCATCTGTCATCAATAAGTTGTGGGACCTTGAAAAAGTGCTTTGGTCCACAGAGGCTGAACACAATCCTTTACACACAGTAGATAGTCTATAAATACTTGCCAAATTGATTTAGGTCTCAGTTTCCTCATTTGTAACAGGAAGGAGT
>NW_007728647.1:97222-99847 GCF_000696425.1 Galeopterus variegatus | reverse complement strand
AAAAAAAAAAGTCTTGGAGTTTTCTCCGAACTTCATCTTTGTTTTCACTATGTGACCTTGAGCCAAACGCTTCACCACTCTGAGCTTGGTTTTCCATACCCATTATCTGGAAGGTTAATTCTGATTCTTTTCCTTTGGTCTTTCTACAGACACTCTGATCATCTACTGTATACAGGGCATGGGGCTAAATGCTTCTTTTGGGGAATTCGTAGCCTAGAGGGGATGGGGGCTACTCTATGATATTTTGTGCACTTTCAGAATGATATAGTGAACCATAGACTGGAGCTCTCTCCAAAGAAAGTAGATTGATTCTGGGTCCGTTTCCGATCTCATGGTCTGGGATTTGTTAGAGTGGTGTCTTTGTTAATTTTCTTGGGCTCCTGGCAATACTCTGAAACAGGAACTCATTAGATCATCTAATCTTTTTAAAGAGATAAAATCTTTCTAGTAATAGAATTATATGTAGATCGCCAATACATAAATTAATCAAAAGTGAAGCTATTCTGGTTGGAGTTGAGGCCAGAAGCCTCGAGCTTCTTGCTTGGGCTGTTCCCAGAGCACCTTTCTTTTAATCCTTGGGCACTGTAGAAGACGGTTTGAAAACCACTTCTCTATTATCTTGCAAAGAGACTTGTAAGTTGAACAAAATTTACAATAGCACTGGGTACCTGAAGAAGGATGAGTTTTAGCAGACTGCATTGTTTTCAGTTTGTGCCCCTGCCTTTTGTTTCTCTGGTATATTGTTGGAAGCCCAGCCAGTGTAGACTGGTTCGCAGGACATCAGTATGAGCCAAGGATGAATTAGAGGATCAGCAGTGTTAGACAATCAGCAGGGGATCTATCCTTGTGCCTTGGGCAGTAGAGCAGCCATTCTTCTAGCTTAACACTTGACTCCCCCATGGTAAAAGCAAAGTGACAAAATGAAATCTCTTTCTTAGTTTTATTGAGAAAATGGCCAGGGAGATATTTAATGGAAATAGCTTGGAAGTATGAGAACAAACCATTTCCTATAAAGTACTCTGAGTTCTTTAAGGGCAAGATCCATGTCAACTTGATCACTGTATCCTCTAACAGCTCCCAGGATAGGTATATGTAGTAAAGGGATACTTAATAAATACTACTGGAAGAATAAATGAAGGAGGTAGTTAATTAACAATACATGTACTCTCTCTTTCAAAAATGTTGCAGAAAATCACCAAATCCTGATGGTATCCACTGAGAGTTCAGAAGAAAATGTATTGCAGAATTGCAAACTTGTCACCATGACCTATTTATCTTTAAATGCCAGCATCCAGCATAGAGTCTAGTACACAGTAGGCCACTGTAGATAAGTTAGGCTGGTGTGATGGTCTTTAATGGCACTCTCTGAATTCTTCTCGCTGTCCAGCTCCCAGGTACATGGTAGGATTATACTTCCTGGCCTTGAATGGGGCCATATGACCAAGTCTGACCAATGAGTTGTGAGTAGTAGTGACAGGTGGATCTCTTTGGCTGATTGTTTAATGGCCGATGTAAGACCCTTTAGGATTCTTTTCCCTCTGTCAGGCTGACCAGTAATAATCCAGACATGGCTGCTGCATTAGGCTGGGATCCAAATGGCTTCTCCATTAGGCTGGGATCCAGAGAGAAGGTAACAGAGTACAGTATAGGAGAAGATTCCTCAGAGAACCCTCAATGGTCAGGTAGCATGAGTAAGACATAAACATTTGTGGTTTAAACCACTGAGATTTTTAAAAAACACATTATAGCCTAGAGTATCCTAATTGATTTAGCTAAGCTAGAGCAATAACTAGATCCAAACACTTAACGTCTTAATAAAATAGAAGTTTAATTTTTGCCCACTAACTCTGCCAGGTTGGTGAGGTGGCAGTAAAGGGCACGTTGGTCCACAGTTACTCACNCACTAACTCTGCCAGGTTGGTGAGGTGGCAGTAAAGGGCACGTTGGTCCACAGTTACTCACGACCCAGGATAATGGCCACTCTGCCATATTAAACACATAGTTTTCAAGGTCACTCAGGGGACCCCTCACTTCCAGTCATATCATTTTAGAGTCTAGTTACATGGTCACACCTAATTACAAAGGAGGCAGAGAAATGTATGCCCAGGAAGAAGAAATGGGTTTTGGTAAGCAGTTAGCAGTCTCTGCCACATAGGTTTTCAATAAGTATTTGTTGAATAAATGCACAAACATAAATGCAAAAGAATGGCTAGATTGATAAAGAGAATTTTTTGAGTTTGGAGACCACGGAATCATTTTATCTAAGCAGACATATATAAAACCATTGATGGTACTATAGTGTCCTTCAAAGCCCCTGTTCCCTAACCTAGTGTATAAATTTCTACTTTCCTGAACCCAATCCATATTTCCATGACTGCCCTATACCTATAGTGGTATCTGAAATAGTTAACCACTTATGCGGCATGCGATCTGCCCAGTCAGAATAGACTTAGCCCAATCAGTCAGGATGGATGCCAGTCATAAAAAGTCTCATACCAGTCATATCAGCTAAAAGTGACCTCTGCCTCTGACTCCAGCCACGATGACCGCATTGTCCAAACCAAAGGTTAGGGTCAGAACATGTGGTCTAACAAATGGCAAGGTTTAAATATTAAATCATACAAA
>NW_007728647.1:93729-95625 GCF_000696425.1 Galeopterus variegatus | reverse complement strand
AAAAAAAAAAAAAAAAGAAAGAAATCTATACTGTCAGAAGTCAGCCTTGGAGATCCATGCACTTAAGGCAGATGCAAGCCCTAGAAAAAAGTGAGGACCCAGCTCTTAAAAATAACTGCTGTCCAAGCACTTCCTTCCTGCTCTCTGTCTCTATTTCCTACCCTTTGGCTGTGAATTCATTTCTCTCAGCCCCGGTCCATGGACGCTGGTCTTCCTCAGACACTGGTCTGTCTTATTTGTCTCCTGGCCAACCTCACTCCCCTTCTCTATTTTCTATCAACTCTAGGTCTCATTTCTTTGCCTTTTCCTCTTGTTGTCTTCTCTTTTCCCACCTTTCCACTGATCAGTTCATTTCTGGCCACACTGGCAGCTAGATCTACTCTTCATCCAGCTTGGCCCAGCTAGCTGATTCTTACAAGGTTTCTGAAAGACTAAATTAGAACCTGGTAAAATAGAGTTAAAAGATGCAATTATTTCTACTTTCAAAAAGCCTTTGACTAAATTATACACTAAGTGATTATTTTAAACAACATCACAGAATTAAAGAGATCTTTTTTCTTCATAGTTAGGGAACTGGCATAGATCCAGGAATAAAAGGATTAAAATAGATGGGCATTCTGCGAGGAAATGTTAATAGTAGGATCACTGAGATATTAGTCTCTTGATCACTTGTACTTAAAATTTTAGCCAATGAAGTAGAATACCCACTGAAATCTCTAAGTGTGCAGATAAAAAAGAATTTTTTCATATGGGAAAAGAAAACTCCTGTGATATACTTCTGGAAAACGTCGGGAAAAACCAAGGGGAGGGCAAAAGGTGGAGGTATTTTAAGGCATGACTTTAGGGAAAAAAAATCCATCTATACTCAAAGGACACGGGGCTCTGAGTGGTCATTAGAACTTTATAAGGGGATTCAGGAGACACTATAACCATTCCCTGAAGAGAGCCAATGGACTTTAGGGGCAAGAATACATTGTAATAAGACAGAAAACATTTCTGCACCCTTGTAAAAACCATAAATCTTCCACTCTTGGAATCCTAGATTCAGCTCTGGCTGCCTAACCTGNATCTGCCCAGTCAGAATAGACTTAGCCCAATCAGTCAGGATGGATGCCAGTCATAAAAAGTGTCATACCAGTCATATCAGCTAAAAGTGACCTCTGCCTCTGACTCCAGCCACGATGACCGCATTGTCCAAACCAGAGGTTAGGGTCAGAACATGTGGTCTAACAAATGGCAAGGTTTAAATATTAAATCATACAAATTTAAATTTATTCTATTAAAAATATATACAATTATATAAAATTGGGACAGTCCAAAAATATCTAGGATGAATGGACATCGTGTTGATAGTGGGAATTAGAATTCTTGTAATTCCAGCTCGTACTGTGCCATAAGGAAGGTATATACAGAAGGCTATGGAGGGTCAGAATCAGAGAAGACTTTATAGGACGGGTGGCACGTGACCTGGTTTGAAAAAGCAAGCCGTATTTTGACAGAGATGCAAATAGTGGGAAGGACTTTCTAAACAGAGTTTTTGCCTTTCTTATTGCCCTTATTCTGGTCTATCATATACTCAGCTTGTGTGGTTATTTGTCTTATGCTTCCTGCTAGAATGTAAGACCCTTAAGGGCAAGGAAGAACTCTATTCTCTTCATGTTTTTTGTTTCCTGCAATGACCTGCAAATTATAGGTATTTAGTTCAAGTATCTATTTGCTGGATAATAAAGAGTACAGTCATTGAATAGAGAATGAACCAAATTGAAAATACGGTGGGATAGTTTCAGCAGAAGAAAATCCATATGTAAGAAATCTATACTGTCAGGGGCCGGCCCGTGGCGCACTGCTACAGTGCGCCGCTTGGGAGTGCAGCGGCGCTCCTGCCGAGGGTTCGGA
>NW_007728647.1:90252-92038 GCF_000696425.1 Galeopterus variegatus | reverse complement strand
TGTAAAAACCATAAATCTTCCACTCTTGGAATCCTAGATTCAGCTCTGGCTGCCTAACCTGTCCTCAATTTGTACACGATGAAATAACACTGCAGAGCTCCAGAGAAAACAACTAAAAAATTATCAACAGGATGCAATATATGAAAATGAATCAGAAAGATTAGAACCATCTGGAAAGAAAAAAAGTTGAGAGGAGATGTGTTTTGAATCCTTTAAAAGACGACAGAGTGTGAAAAATGGTATGTCACATAAAGTATCCATTGATGGTAAAGTGTATATATGTGAAGTCGGAGCTAATTCTTGAATTTTAAAAACATAAAATTGAAACCAATAGAAGAGTTATTGTTTGTCAATATTTGATTCTTTATTATTTCTTTTCATGAATAGTTTTTGAGCACCTACTATGTGCCAACTATTCAACTAGGCTCTTGGAATACCCAGATAAGATGTGGCTCTGCCCTGATGGGAAATTTAATTGAAGACAGAGAAAGTTACAGAAAAATAGGCATGATTGTGTTATGAGCATGTGGTAATAAGAGAAAGGGGTCACTGGACTTCACAGTGGAGGTGACATTTGATCTGGGCTTTGAAGAATGAGTATGATTACATCATCAGACAAAGTGTAAAAGAATATTTCAGACGCAGAAAAAGATCCCAAGAAAACACATGGGAATATGAAAATAAGTGGTCTGTTAAAAAGACATGTGAGGGACTATAAAGGTCGACCTGTAAGTTGGGCTCCAGCCCAGGAGGAAAGAGCCTTTGGAAGCAGCACCAAGGGGGTTGTGACAGAGCCATTGAAGTTTTTAGGCAGTGAAACAACACAATCAGATTGGCATTTTAGAAATGTAGCTCAGTATTTGTTACCCTATGGGAGTATTGTAGCCTAGAAAAGAAATGTCTATGTTCAAAAATGTTTTCATGAATTAATAAATAATAGAAAATTAGAAGAATTCATGGGAGATCCCAACTCTTTTGAGGTCAACACCAGAATGCTAGGACAGAATAATAAGCAGCCCGGCTTATCCTTGTCAAGCACCAGTCAGGGCCCGAGCAGTTCGAGTGTGCTGTTTTCTACACCACTCAATTAGGTAGAACAAAGCCGGCTTGGGCTGGGTGTGTCCTAAAGTGTATTAAAAAACCAGAAGCCCTCACGCAAAAGGGAAGCATTGCCCTTTTTCAGTATGGAACTTTTGTGAACCTGAAATGCCTTTGCCCAGCCTGACAATATCACCTGTGAGATTCCACATGGTTATGCAGCTGCTGTTCAAAATCTGTCAAAGCTGCAGTAAATATAAAGGCAGCAGAGGAACAGCCCATGAAAAAGAATCTACCCTATAACAGAGTCTGGCACAAGTGTATGGAGTAAAACCATCTGGCTACTAACTCAGGACCTTCTTTAAAGAACACATCTATGTATTTACAATGGAAAGCAACAGACCTTAGGCCTGTTTTTGCAAATGTTTGCAGAATGGGTACACCTGCATGGGTAAAATGGAAGCTGGAGAGAACCAAAGGATTTTCATACTGCTGAGGAAGAGATTAGCATTTTAAAGCTTTCATACTTGGACTGGGTCAGAGGAGAGGTGGTGGAAGTGAGAGGATTTATGAAGAAAATTTAGATAGGAGGGTGAGCCGGGATCAATGGTGGATCATGGAACGTATGAATGAAATCCAGATGGAACCAGGAGGAAACTCTTCCCAGAGATAAAATATGTGCTTGTATATAAACCTATTTCATAAATAGAAATTTTCTGTTTATAGATTATCATATGCTCTTACACAG
>NW_007728647.1:87692-88700 GCF_000696425.1 Galeopterus variegatus | reverse complement strand
GCAGCTCTCTGCATTGAGAAAGAAGACTTTTAGAAGCCATTTGAACAAGCGCTATTCTGTCCTTACATACATTCTTAGAGCTTTTGGTACATTTAAATTGCTTTTTGCAGCAGTCAAAGGGATCAATAGCTCTTAGACTCTTTAAGGGACAAATAATATACAAGATGGACATTTTAAGCTCTTTAGAAAATATATTCATGAGGTCGTCCAGTTTCCCCTGGTACTCAACTTTGCTGGTGACATTTATTAATGTTTTTGCAGCAAACAGGAGGTGGAGTTCTCCAAAGGCTCTCATCTCTGCGCTTCCAGAAAATATCGATTTTTTTTTTACAAGAATCTGAAGGCAGGGGTGGAGGGGAGCTAAAAAGAACTTCTCAAAGCAAAAAAGAAATCTCACAAAAGAATAACTTAACTCAATGCTGCTTTGACAAACTAATTCTATCTAAATAGCTTTGTGCCACTTGATAGAGACAATTTCTCCTGATTTTCTCTTTGAAAAATTTCATAGTTTTCATGCCTTGAGAATATTATGTTCTTAATGGTAATGCAGAACCTTCTACTGAATCCTCCCACAAGAAAGAGAGGACAGCTTTACTTTACCGTGAATTTGGAAAGCAATTTTAAATTCCAATTAATTAGGGTTAATTAATTAGACGTTTGGTAAAAACACTCTGAGATGCCAGACTGGGGAAAAAATAACTGCTTCTTGATGGCTGCTTTAAAGAAAAGGCCAAATCCATTAGAAAGCTCAGTCTGACTGAGAAAGGCCTGGAAGTATTTGGGTATGCATCTGAGTTTGTGAGAAATCAGAGACTGAAATTTCTTCCTCCAAAAAAAAAAGAAAAAAAGACATATATATACACACACATATACATATAAATATATGTATACACATATACATATAAATATATGTATACACATATACATATATATAAATATAACTGACACTCTTTTGTTAAGCTCATGCTTTATAATACTTCAGGCAATAGACGACTGAGTGTGTTTGGA
>NW_007728647.1:86242-87348 GCF_000696425.1 Galeopterus variegatus | reverse complement strand
GTATTTTTGACTCTATAAAGCATTTTTGTATTTAGCTGTTAACATTTGGAAATGAGTAGGTTTCATATGAAAATCCAGATATTTAGCTTGTCTAGAAAAATTATTACATATAACAACAGTAGGCAGTATTCTTGAACAGTAGGCAGTATTCTGTAGCTCAGCACTGACATTTCCTTTAAATCAATTATGCATCTCCCAGTCCCCCTGCCCCTTTACTCATGTATTATCAGCTGCCCCTTCCTGTAGACCTTGACCTTGTCATAGTCATTATAGACGCACACAGAGAAGGAGAAAATACGTGTCCAATGCACTCATTGAGTAAGAACTGTGCCTGAACATTTGGCAGTCCTTGGTGAAGCTATTGTGACTGGTCTTTGCATTTCCCACGTTTTACCTGGTATTGTTTTGCTTACTATGCTTTAGTACTATTGAAGACCTTATTTCTCATAAAGGATCCCTTAAACCCCTAAAATTTTTTGAAATTACCACCCATTATTGATAACAACACCCCAGCAAGGATTCTCCTCAGCTCTAACCATGGAAGCTCTAACCATCTAGAAGAGAAGATAGTGCCTCCCCGCCCACATGTACACACTGGTGTTAACCAGCGGTAAGGGAAGGGGAGGCTGAGTGTTGTTGCCTGGGCACTCCAGTGAGGCTGCTGCTCTTTGCCTAGCTGGCTATTCTTATCCATTAAGCTCCAGTTTAAATGCCAGCTTCCTAGAGAATCCATCCATGATAACCCTGCTCAAAGGTGATCACTCTTCCCAATATCTCACTATCACATATCCTTACTTGATGGCTTCACAGCACCTCATACAAGACAGAATTTTTTAAAATTATTTTTTAAAGAATTTCTCCCCAGGGCTGGCCCGGTGGTGCACTGGATAAGTGCGCCGCTTGGGAAGCGCGGCGGCGCTCCCGCCCGAGGGTTCGGATCCCACATGCAGACCGGTTCCCGCTCACTGGCTGAGCGAGGCGCGGGAGCAACACCGAGGTTTGCAATCCCGTTGCCGGTCCCCGGTCTGGTACGGTGGCAACACTGAGGGTTGCGATCCGTTGCCGGACACGGAAAAAAGACAAAAGACAAAAAAAAAAAAAAAAAA
>NW_007728647.1:83329-85242 GCF_000696425.1 Galeopterus variegatus | reverse complement strand
TGCGATCCGTTGCCGGACACGGAAAAAGACAAAAGACAAAAAAAAAAAAAAAAAAGAATTTCTCCCCAACCAGAATGTGAGCTTAGAAAAGAGACCATATTTGTCCTGTTCCTTCTTGTATCTTCCATGCATGGTATAACACCTGGCATACAGAGGCCACTTAATGTTTGCTGAACTAATGAACGGAACCTTAAAATACTGAAAAGCGTGAAAGACACTTCTGGCAATTATGAGGGAAAGTCAAAGAATGCTGTGGTTTCAATCTCAACCTTCAGGAACTAACCCCAAACTGAAGTGCATTTGGGCCATGTTATTCCTAAGGAAATGATACTCCAAATCTACATCAAAGTCACAGTTGGGGCTAGTTGACCAGAAAATGACAGCTGTGAAAACACCCACTCATTGGTTTTAAATGATCATTCCCAGCCTGCCTCCGTCTTTTTTTCTTTCTTTTTTTGTGATGCCAGCTTTGGGAATCACTTTATGCATTATGTAGAATGACCCAAGGATTTGGACAACCCCCTCTCCCTAAACAGAACCTTTAAATAACAGAAAGCTTTTTTCCTTGGACTCAGTTTATGAAAGATAAACACACAGTACTTTCTTACTGCATTCTGTACTACACTGGAAGAATGTGAGAAGTTTGGACTGCTGTTTTGTGGTTAACAGATCAAAGACACAAACCAGTATCCCACTGTCCAAAAATACAAGTTCCCTAAATGGAAATAATCACACTTCTTCTTACCCCAGCTAAGGAGGAGCAGGAGGAGGAGCACGGGGGTGGGGGGCCGGGAATATTGAGCTTGCCGATTGTTTTTGCTTCCAGGAAACATTTCCTCTAAGTTGTTCTAGACTAAAAGCTATTGTTCTTTCTTTTAAAAGTTCTAGAAAGAGATACTGTAAAATTCCCTAAAATTTTATTTCCTTTACTGTAGAGACAATCTCTTTCCTCTTTCCCAAACAATTTAAGATCCTAAGTAGGAATCTGCTCCATTTCTTTCAATTCATTGTGTATTTTTGGATGTTGTGGTTTTCTGGTGCTGGACACCAGCATGCTTACATATGGAATTACATGAGCTGCTAATATCCAAAGGAACATGAAGCCCCATGGATCGGGAACTGCCAAACTCTGGCTTGCTGGTGTGAGTCTAGAGAGTTACAGGAAGAGAGAACACAAGAGGACCCAAGGCATCGGAGAACCTGCTTTCACCCCAGACCTCGGGATTTCCTGAACAGGCAAAGAAGATGCAAAACCACAGGAGGAAGGCCAGCTCAGGGCTCTAAGAGAGAAAAGTTTATAACTGCTTCTTAGAACAGAAGACTCGTGAGAGGTCCCTGCTGTGCAAAGAAGACTCCTAGGTAAGAGGCGAGGATTCAGAGAGCCAGCCATTGCAGACATCAAACAAAGGGCCAGCCCTCCTAGTGGGCTAAGACGGAGCTCCACGTGGGTCCCTTATTTCCTTCCTGCTGTGAAGGCCCTTTCTCTCTGATGCCATTCTATTGGCTCAAAGGCAAGCTGGGACAAAAAGATTTCCTTCTAGAAGGATAATTTAGAAAAATTAAATGTTGATCAGTCTCCTCAGTTCTTGACTAATTTAGTCCAGAATAATCTGAGATTTTTTATTTCTTGGGCATACATAGTATACTTCCTCAAAAACAAGAGAATTTTTTGCCTTTGAAATTGCCACAAAATCCAATACATCCAGACCCTCTGTCACCTGTTAGACTCACACAGTAGAAGAAATGATTCTTTAAGAGGATTCTTACCCTGGAAGGGAATCAGCCAGTGTATGCAATTGGTAGATATGCAGCAAACTGGTGCACGCTGCTGAGAATTCAGGGGCTATTCAACACGCTCCTGCCTCTAAAGAACTTATAATCTAATCGTTGTAAAAAATAAACTAAATAACAAT
>NW_007728647.1:81310-82274 GCF_000696425.1 Galeopterus variegatus | reverse complement strand
TACTCCATTATTTTATTAGGTCCCCATATAAATTATTTATCTGAGGTATTGCTGATGCTGACCAGCTCTGATAAGTAATGTCTTCTTTGGGAAATGCTGCTGGAGGGACTAGTGTCTCCTGTGGCTGCCAAAACATTGAAAATCAATTTTAATTCCTGTGTGTTTGTGCACATGTGTGTGTGTGTGAAGGTCTTAGAGACTGGGAGTTGTTCAGATGGTGGCTGCCCTTTCCAGTGAGTCTCCATCAGATCTACAAATTAGATTTCTGGGGACAACTTTAGGGAAGTCGCCTGGGGACACTACTCCTGGTGTTGTTTGTTATAAAGCAACTTATAATAACTTGACTGGGAGGAGAACATTAAAAGGTCGCCTCATTTTATCTCCAATATGCTTTCTTTGAAAAAAGTCACCTTGCAGCCACATTTGGAGAACAATTTGTGAGTGTATTTACCTTCCCCTGGTCATTCAGGCTGAGCTTAGCAGGCAGAAGAGAGCATCCATTTCCAGACTGTTTCAAAAAGCTCATAAAAGCTTTCCACGATGGCTTTTACTTCCTTTACCAACAATTGTCTCTTAACTATTCAACTGCTGGTTGATAGGTATTGGCAGCAACAAATAATTGCCAGTAACATGCCCTTTTTAAGGAAACCTAAATTGTAACAGTTAAAAATATACCAAGCAGATATGAAACTTGGGGTGGGGTAGAGTAGACATTAAATGAAGTGGGAAGAGAGACTTGACTCACTTTACAGAATAATCTTTCATGTATCTGGCATGTTTCCTTTGTGCTCTTGCAAATTTGACTCAATTTACAAAATTAAACACCAGTCACCTTCTCCTGTGTCAAGGTAAATATATCACATAAACTTCACCAATCTATTGGCAGCTTTGCCCTGTAGGAAGAACAGTCCATGACAACATAGGTGCAGCATTTGACCCTACTGGAATGGAATTTTGGTTCTCT
>NW_007728647.1:79109-79871 GCF_000696425.1 Galeopterus variegatus | reverse complement strand
CTATCTGTTTCGGAGTTTTCTCTACAGATGATGGGCAAGGATCCAGTCTGGGGGGTTAGCCGTCCTTTACAAGCTTGAATTCTCTCCTGAGTTTTATAGACCACATCATCCTGAAGGTGAATTGGGAGATCTACAGTCGATTTATCTCTACAATTCCAAGAGAGACCCAAAGTGAAGGTCCTGGAAGAGGCAGCCTTTCTGCTATGGACTGAGGGTTCTCAGCCCCAGTGAGAGCTCCAGCCACAGTGCTCCTCCACCTGTGCAAACTCGGAGGAAGCTGTGGTGAACTTGCAATACTGGGTACTTCTTTCAATTTCTCTCCAGGCACACCTTTAATTAAAAATCACCAGTCTCTCAGAATTGCTTTTGGCTTCAATAGATAAATTCTCAAATACAGTAAGGGGTTAATTTTTTCTCAGGCAAAAAGAAGTCAGAGGGAGGCTGCTGAGGACTAGTGCAGTAGCTCAAAGACACCAGCAGGGAGCAGATGCCTTGTGTCCCTGCCACCTCAATGATTATCCGTCATCCCCGTGGTCACCAGGTAGACTCCACACCTCAGTTTCAATTTCTAGAAAATGGTGGAAGGACAGTGAGCAAGGGAAGAAACGCAAGTGCCAGATGAATCTGCACCTGTCCTCAAGACCTTTCCCACAGGTTCTATCCCATGACTTTTATTTACATCTCACTGGCCAGAACTGTTCCATTTGGTGACCCGTATGTACAAAGAGGCTGGGAAATAACTGGACTCACTGTCACCCTAAA
>NW_007728647.1:68911-78905 GCF_000696425.1 Galeopterus variegatus | reverse complement strand
CATTTGGTGACCCGTATGTACAAAGAGGCTGGGAAATAACTGGACTCACTGTCACCCTAAACAAAGTCAAGGGTGCATTATTAAGGGAAAAGGAGAGAAGGGGTGTCAGGCAAGCAACCTACAGTATCAGCCACAAAGAGCAAGGTACGTTTTTTTCTTTAGACCCAAACTACAGCACAAAAATGAATATATATTTCACAGGCTACAAATGAGAAATAATTGGATTTCTTCTAATGTCAACTGGAAGCCTCCCCTCCCTTGTTTTTCCTCTGTTAGCTTTTCACATTTCTTACACTTGGTATTTACTATGGCCAAACCTAATTCATTCATTTATGAAGCTATCTCAGGCACCAACAGAAGTCATAAACTATTCATCTCTGGAATGTTTATATTTGAGAAGGTCACAGTATTGAGTGTATGTATACCCCACGGCCCCTCTTTCTGTTTGGGCCCCTTGTGGCCTTGGCCTGCTATTTTCCTTTAAACAGTGAAATGAGATGAGCACCGCTGAAAACACATATTGGTATTTTCCCACAAGAACCAAAGAACTCCCAATAAAAGAGGTTTGGACTCTCTGACTTCCTGTATTTCCTCTCCACCATGCTAGCTCGACCCAATGCTTTTGCCATATGCCAGGATCCGATGATTAGAATGGCTTTCCTTTTCTTCACCAGTTTTCCATTCTGTGGACATCTGAGTTCTTACCCTCAAAATGCAGACAAGGGGAGATTTCAACTCCTCCGTCTTTCATTCTGCAACCCTAAATGAAAAGAGAAATAAAAGAGAGACGTGCTGGCCTTTTGAGGAGAAGTGGGCCTTAAATGTCCTCTATACCACCACCCATTTCTCCTCTGCTCTTTGGAATGATCTTGCAGCTGAGAGATGGTTGTGGGGTCCAGAGCACAGAAGTGAGCAAACTATTTACACTCATGCTGATAGAGATGGGCTTTGGGGCTGAGATTGACCATGCAGCAGAAATATTGAGAGCTAAATAATTACATGTTTTTACATGTCATTTTAAAATATCACATTAAATCAGAACAATAACTTTGATAAATGTAATTGAACCTATTTTAAAATGAGGACAATAAAGATTAACAATATTAAATGACTAACCCAAGCATCCAAAGTCAGGTCACCTCTGATATTTATTACCCACACGGTTTCTAGTTTCATAAGCAGAATCTAGTTTCTCCCCCTTCTCAGCCCACACCCACAACCCCTTTAAGAGTCACCTTCCCCAGTAGGTTTGGTGGTGTGTCAAGTCTGTCCTGCCTGGCTGCCACAGCTGCTGCCTGGCTCTTGGTCATCCCTGTCCATTGCCCCTGCTGCCTCCATGTGCTTGTCTGCTCCTGGGCTCCTGAGGTGCAGTCCTCTCTTCCTATGATGCTGTCCCCACTTCCAGGCCTCAAAGTCTTGAAGGAAGGTGGTGTTAGGAAAGCTGCTCTCTTTGCTACACAGAGCTCCACGCAGTGCTTGGATTTTAGTGCTCCCAATACCATTAACACTACACTGTGCTGTGGGACAAGTCCGTTTACTGAAGTTTCATGGGGACAATGTCAGGGCCGTATTAGCCATTCTGCCTGCTCAAAGTCTAGAGCCACTTCCATGACAAGGGGACCACTGGTCTCCTTCTTGTCTGGCTCTGCAGACCCTACAGCCAATCCTCACTCAATCTAGTCCATCCTCCTTTCTAACCACAGGCAAAGAACCCACCAGAACTCTTCTCCAGAGGAAACTACCCCATCACTCTCCCCAATCAGAACACATCAGGACAATCTCTGTGGCCCCAGGGGGAATACACTTGTACTTTACTAGGTAGTTTCATACAGACCCTTAACTTCCCCAATTTAGATGAAACCTAAGGCTGTGCCTTTTATGACCCAAAACACATTATAGTGTGTTCCTAAACAATAGAGTAAATTTCCCCATGAGGTAAATGCTGCTGCTACCCTAGAAACAAACAAACAAAAAAAGCATCTATATTTACTTCCTTATTTAATAGTAAGTTCCCCTTCACTGCATCTGCCTGGAAGCGGTGACTGCACGTTCAGAGCCTCAGATTGCAATTCAAGAGTTGTCATGAGCTGTGTGATTTGGAACAAAACCTCCTGTTTCTCTGGGTCTTAGTTTGTGTGAGTAGACAGTAGGGAAGAGCTACAAGCATTACAAAAATAAAATTTCGTTCAAGACTTGGTCATAATTGAGAAATCCAAAATATCAAGATGCACATATCTAAAGAATATTTCCTGGCTTGGGAATGCGGTTGCATTTGCCTGTGGTCCCCCTCAGGCAGAAGCATGGGATTAGAGGGTTGGAACTCAATTGAACACAAAGCTATTTCAGCAACGGTGGGCTCCAGCTGAGAAGCCCAGCAAGCAGGCTTCTAATAGCCGCCACTGACCCCGTGGAGAGTTGGCTTTGCTCCCTGGGGGTGATGCTGGAGAGCTGATGCCTTACAGGCAGCACAAGCAGAGATTTTATTATTATTGGCTTTGTGATTTGTTCACATCTTGCTGTCATTTGCCTTGGTGGCCGTGGATCTCTACATTAAGATTTCGATTCCGTTCCCCCGGGGTTCCCATGTGTTATGGAGATTGCTAGTGTTTGCTGTCTTTATTGAAGTTGGTGTACAGCCCCTGGCTGCTGTGCTGAGCATAATCAAATGTCATTTATGAAGTCCTTCTGCCACTGGAGGACTGAGGGAGAGCTGTGTGGCCTGTGTCTGAGCAACAGGAAAAAACAGGCAGCTGCAGAAGCAGATTTTCAGGTGCTGATAAATTACGAGGCAGGGGCTTGATTACTTCTGACCCCGGCTTGCCTGTGTAAGTTACAGGTCACTTAAGTCGGCTCCAATGAGTTTCTTCCAGTTGGGAGTGTCAGGTGCTGCCTGACAACTGAGCCACATTCCTCTGCCTGCGTCTTTGGCCTAGAATAAGACCACAGGAAGCAACATAAACCAGAGAAAGAGCAGTGGACTCACATTCTGAACAGGGTTCTATTCCCGACAGCCATTCTTTCACTGCGTAACCCCGATTATAGAGTTAAATCATCACTAAGGATCTTTTTCCTGTGAATTGTTCTTTGTTACCGGGATGTAGTATTTTGTCCTGGCTCCATTTTGGATGCCTGATTCCTGACCGATGCGTGCCCTCTTCTTTCTGATTCTCACTTTCTCGCTATGTTGTAGTGAATCCCGTAATTTCATTATTTGATCTTGTAAGGATTGCTATGTACTCAATAACTTTTCTTCCAAGCTCTTTCTCCTCTGGCTTCTACCACCACCATTCCCCTTAAATGTTCTTACTAGGGTCACTAATGGTTTTCATATTGCAAAATCCAGTGGACACATTGTAGCTCTTCGCCTTCCTCGATGTCTCTGCACAATCCAGTGAAGTGAGCCACCCTTCTTTTTGATACATTTGCTTTGATAATGCCACATGCTCCCGGTTCTGTTCTCACCTTGTTGGCTACTCTTCTTCTATGCAGTCTCTAAATGACAACTTTATGCCACCAACTCCCACACTTATATCCCCAGTGTATACTTCTCTTTTGCATTCCAGATCCATACATACTATTGTCTATTTAGCATCTTGTTTAGATATCCCACGGACTTCTCAGATTCAATGTGACTTGAGCTAAACTCCTTATCATTCTCCCACCTACAACTGGCTCCTACCCGGAGTTCCCCTTATCAGTAAATGGCATCTCTTTCCACCCTTTTGCCTATTCTAGAAAACTGGGAGTCATTCTTCACACCTCCCTTTCCCTCATCCAATTCCTCATCCAATTCAACCCCAGCGTTTTGTTTATACCTCCAAAACAGATTCCAAATAAGCCACCTTCTTTCCACCTGTTTCCATCTATTTCCATCTATTTTGTACTATACACCTAGCCCAAAGCACATTTCTTCTGGATTACTACAAAGGCGTCCTTGCTTCTAGGCTTACTCTTGACCCTAATTCATTCTCTTTACAAGTAATTAATATGCTCATTCCTAAGCATAAATCTGATCTTGTTACTCTCCTGTTTAAAGTCCCCTAACGGCTTTCCAATGCTCTAAGGATTAAAGTCCAAAACTTTCTGTATGGATTCTGAGGCATTGCATAGCTAGGTGGATTCCTTTGGAAACATTGGCCTTTGGTCTTTTAATTCTTCAAATTTTCTGTGCTATTTGTAGCCTCACACTTAAAAGATAATCTTCGCTCTCCCTGAACACTCTTCTCACAAATTTTTACTTGGCTCCCTCCACCTCCTGATGACTTTTCCCTGCAAACCCTTGATCTAAATCAGGTGTTTCTCTTATTCTCCCTTGTAAACCTCTATGGTGTTCCTTTATACAATTATCACTATTTTTAATTATATATTATTTTGTTTTATTATTTGGTTAATATTGGTTTCCCTGTCTAGCCTATAAGCTTCATGAAGGCAGCGACTATGTATGTTTTCTACTTCACTCTACCTCTGCTGCCTTTTTCCAAATCTGTAATATAATAAATAGATTCAATGTTTGTTGAATGAATGAACCAATCCTAATGTCTGTTCATTGTTTTACTATTTGACTACTTGCTCAGACTCAGAGCCTCTTGCCCTAGTTTTCAACACAATAGTTTAATTAACCTCTTTGTACCAGGATGTTAAATTGGAGGTTTTATCTGAATTGCAATGATATTGGACACCAGGTTCAGGCACACAATCAAGATGCAAATTTTCAGAGGAAATGATGAGAACCAGGGTCATGATTTTTTAGACACCCCCTCCCCCATCCACATTAAGGGTATTTCAAGGGTCAAGAGAGTAGAAATGGAGAGAGGATTTGTGATGAGGATCTTTTGGGGAATAGCAGTGCTATGAGTATCGCCTTTTGACCCTCGGCTGACTTCAGGAGAGAAAGAGTAAGTTGGAGCACTCAGTCGGCTCAATATGTGCACCTGCAGTTGGATGGGGCTGCGGAGCTCACAGTGGACTGACATCTGATATCTTGCCCTCATTGTGGAAATCTAGAGAGCAAAAGATAAGCTGACTAGCTGCTTTGGTGATAGAACTAAGAAGGGTTTCTACTGTGTTGACATGCTCAAAGTTTGGCAGATCAAATACCAAAGAGAGAGTCAGATTTGGAGGTTTTTTTAATGCTTTTCTAAATAGCTCACCTGAAAGGGTGCTGAGACCTTCACAGAGAGAATCTAGAGGTGTATAGTGAATTTCTAAAGACTAAAGAGGAATAAAATTGGGATAGAGAAGCATATTCCAGATTAAAGAAATTAAAGACGAGAGACTATCAATGATAGGAGGTCTCTAAAGAATGTATAATGGAGCCTCAGGAAAAAAAGAGAGATATAATCACTTCTCAGGCCTAATAGTACCTGTAAGGTAAGAACTTTTCTGCTCGCCTCACCTCTCCTCCCATCCCTGCCACCTTCAATAGTCCACATTCCATTTAACCTAGGAGGGTCAGAGAGAAAAAAGAAGAAACCAACCACACCATCTTTCCCCCTGGTGGGAGACTCACCTGCACCATGTGCCTAGCAGAAGAAGTGAATATGTAAAATGTGGCCTTCGATGAAGTTGGAGGCTTTGGTTCTTATAACAGCAATAGGAATTTTTAATTACCAATTTAGTCTGTGTTTGAAATTTTAAGTAGACATAAGACTTTGTCTTTCCTGGAACTGACCAGAAAAGAGAGGTTTATCCTAGTTTATATCCATGGGAAGGGAAGGGCCACCACCCCTGAGCAGGTGTAAAGGAACAGTAGAAGGTAAACATAAAGGTGCTTTGTGTTCAAATCCCACGGGTGCTGCTTATTCTTAGTAACAGCTACATCTATGATGCTGTGAGTAAATAACACTTTTGAAGAAATATGAAAGAGGTATTTTATGCTTATGATAGGCATGTGATATTTAAAGTATAGTAGGCTAATTGCTGCAGCAAATAACCTTTCAAAAATGTATAATACAAACACACAAAAAATTTTATCTCTTACTAGTTAGATGAACAGTTGGCAATGACCCCGACTAATGGAGGCTATGCCATTTTCAAGACGTGGGGGGTGTTCTTTATCGGTGTTCTCATTCCTGCCACCCAGGAGACAAAATGCACAAGATGTGCCCAAAGGAAGTTTTAGAAGCCAAGACTGCAAGCGGCACACTTCATCTCTGTGTCACCTTCTACTGGCTGGATTTCCATTACAAAGATACATCTACCAGCAGCACAGGCTGGCACCACATTGTGTTTGCCCAGGAAGAAGAGGGAAGACTCCAGTGAGAAGCCAGCAGTTTCTGCTGCATGGACCACTATAAAACTGTAATTATATGTTGCACTGATGCTCACGGGCCTCATCAGCCGTGGATATAAATGAGATTACATTAATATTTATGTCCAAATTTGCAAAACCGTGTGTATCAACTAAATGACTTCAGGTCTTCAATGCCCCCTATGAAAGCTTATACAGGTTTTTTGTGGGAGGTCTAGCAGGATATCTAATGAGCTCAAAAACAATTCTACTAATGTTACCTTACTTTAACTTCCTCATAGGAACAACAAAAATAATACCCATAATAGCAAACACTAGCTGAAAACTTACTATATTGTTAGTCACTGCTCCAAGCACTTTACATGTATTTGCTAATTTAATCTTCAAATATTAGACCCGTTTTCCTGATGAGGAAATCATGGTACAGAGAGGTCAAGTAACTTGCCCAAGGCTGCAGGGATAGAAATCCACTCAGTCTGGTTCCAGAGCCTACTTGCTGAACATCTACACTCTTTCCTGCCATACCTCAGTGCCAATATACTCTAAAGAAACAATGTTGTCAATGATAAGTATGCTGTCTTAGTTTGCTCGGGCTGCTGTGACAAAATACCACCGACTGGGTGACTTAAACAATGGAAATGTATTTCTTAGTTTGGGAGGCTAGAAAGTCCAAGATCAAGGTTTTGACAGGATTCAGTTTCTGGTGAGGGCTCTCTTCCTGACTTGCAGGTGGCTGAGAGAGCAGGATCTCTGGTTCTCTTCTCTTTCATGAGGAGGACATCAGTTCTATCAGATCAAGACCCCACCTTATGACCTCACTTAGCCTTAATCACCTCTTTAAAGGCCCTATCTCCAATACAGTCACACGGAAGTAATGGCTTCCACATAAGAATTTGGGGGAAACACAATTCAGTCCATAGCAGGTATTCTAATCTGTTGCTTCCCAAATCATAAATCCTAGAGGTACCCGAGCTCTAGAAATAGAAGGAGGGCCCCTCTCCTACATTTTCTCCTCTCCTTTACCTCTTTATTTGCTAGATACTAGGATCTAGCAAGGATCCTAGAATTTCAGAGCTTCCCAAGAAAACTAGTTCTGCAGCTCACTCTATCCTGAAGACAAATTCCAGCTGCTCATCTCAGTCTAGCATAACAAAAGCAAGCATGCCCCCCCACTTGTTTCTCATTTTCCCTGTATTTCCCCAGGTGCCAATGTGCAAAACTCCTTTTTTTCAGTCTCCCAAATAGAATCTCCATCCCTGTCTGATGAGTATTAACACATGCAAACAGACTGAAGGAGAGATTACCCCTCCCATACTCTGAGTGAGTTTCAGTGTGGTTGGGATGGTTCCCTCAGCCACCAGAGATTCTGGAGGATGCCTCCTTCGTGCACAGCCCAGTTGACCTGTAGAAGTGGGTGGAGTTGGGTACATAGACTGTCAGTCATCCCTGGGCTGCAAATAAGCTGAACGCAGTATTAATCCCTCTGAGAGGAAATGGGGATTTACTAACTGGGTGACCCAAAACAGAAAGAGACAGGCTATCTCGGACCATCAAATGAAGCTGTCATTCTGTAGACAGGCTTCAGGGAAAATGGTGTGTGTTATCTAGGCCACATAGCCATTATGTATGACAGCTGCGTGTCCTGAATTTTCTAGGTCAGCCCCAATTTCAAATATTCTATCACCTTGTCAGACCATGAATCCCAATTTTGCATTCGAAAAATGTGGCCACCAAATCTTTAGGACATTAGATAGCATATTAACTTAGGGTATAGAACCAGCTTTAATGGTATTGATGAATATGTTTCAGAAAACAAATCATTTTTCAGGGCAAAATAGGAACTTATAAACTGACGCCACAGAGACCTCTAGAAAAAGGAAAATAATAACTCTAAAGTCTGTGTAAGTTTCTGCTGCCCTGAGAGGCATTTGTAAAACCAGATGGGGTGGGACTCTCTTCCTCAGCAGATGGGGCAGAGGAAGCTCTGATGGAGGACAGCCTCAGAGCCTACATGTGGGCACCCCCTGCCTCTCAAAAGTCTCCCCCTCAACAGCCTCCCCCAGCCAAGAGGGAATGACCTGCGAGGTTAGGCAGGGCAACTGGCCCTAGGCACAGTCTGGGGAAGAGGGAGACCACGGGCTCCATTATAACTCAAACTTGCACTAACTGAAATCTAAGACAGGCCAGAAATCTGAATATCATGATTTAATATCCATCCCAGTGAGAGGTGAATAGAAATAAAGAAACTCGTCTCTAAAGCACACTGGAAAATGTGCCATCATTCTCTAGCTAAACATGGAATAAAATTATGCTCAAATGCCTGTGTTTTGCAAAAATACTCTGTACTTATTTGTGAAGTCTGGTTTTGTTTTTATTTTTCTAATCCATGTTTCTTTTTAAAGCTCCAAACCTCATTTTTGCAGGTAAATAAGAGATTTTGTTTTCCTTCCCCTTACTCAGAACAGGGAGAGGGCTTGGACTCTAAAAGAAAGTTTGTGGTGTGGCAGCAAGTTTGATAGGGATTGGGGGATGGAGCACAGCTTAGCAGGAGCAAATAAGTGTGTGTGTGTGTGTGTGTGTGTACATGCAAGTATGCATGTGTGTGTGTGTGTGTGTGTCTTGAGTGCATGTTCGGGGACACAGGAGTACATGTGGAAAGGGTCAGGACATTGAGGATGTCAATCTCTTCTAGCTCCAGACTGAAGCAGATTTGATCTGTCAGCCCCATCCCTGTTCTCCTACAAGTCCTTTGAGCAATGAATCTTAAAGCCCTTTAAAAGTGAAGTGATTTTCTAAAATTGGCAATTCTTGGACACATCTGTTTCCCTTGTCTTCAGGTATATGTAAAACCGAAGTTCTCTGAAGACATGCTCATTTTTTTGCTGTTAAAATTTCTACAGAAGGAAAACCACCACCAAAGTCAATGTCTTGACTTCTAAATAAGAAAGTCCTTCACGCTGTCTACTACCAGGACTTTCTGTTTTAGGTAAAACCCATATCCAAGGCCTCTGCAAGTCTGTAGGGAGCTTTTGTGCAGATTAAAGAAAGGTGCCTCTGCCTCCAGGTGTCACAACCCTGTGCCAGGGTGCCAGGCTTGGGAGTGAAGTGCTGACTGGATTGCAGCACCAACTTACCCAGTGCCATAGTCTCCCCACAGTCCATGGTGGCCAAGATTGTCAACTGGCTCAATCCACACCTCAGGCATTTGTAACAAAGTTCCCCAAATCTGAAGTAATTTAAAGACAGAATCAGAAAACCACCTCCATAGAGGTATATGCTATCCAGACAGAGCTCCCAAAGGTTAAGCTGTCTCATACAAAGGTCAATTGTTTTTTAAGAGCTCAGCCTTGAAGATTGTTGATGCTTTCAGAATTACCACAGACTTGCCATTTAACACGAATGCTATGAGGACCTCTAGGATGAATAAGGTAAAATATTGCCCTCTAGAATCAGAACAGTTTTATATGGGTGATGAGGCAGCTGTGCCTAAAAAGACAATAAAAATTCAAAGCTGTATAAATTTAAGTGCCAGATGAGTGGAACTGAGATATGCTGCTATGCTGCAGAAGTTCCGAGAAGGGAGAGACAACTTTATGGGCCAGAGGACTCAAAGAAGGCTTCATGGAGAATTCAAATATGTAAAATTTAAAAAGGGAAGGAAAAAGGGATGTGTTTGTGACAATGGAGCAAAAATTATCTAGTTAAAGTTGCAAGGACAGTGTAGGGCAAAGAAGATGACACGAA
>NW_007728647.1:66873-68371 GCF_000696425.1 Galeopterus variegatus | reverse complement strand
GGAGCAAAAATTATCTAGTTAAAGTTGCAAGGACAGTGTAGGGCAAAGAAGATGACACGAACAAAGCCTTGAGGTCTAAAGTGAAGACCTGGGACCATGTCAGTGTTCTTAGAGAAAAAAGCAATAAATATTGCATATGCATGTCTGGGAAGTAAATATTTAAAAGGTGATGCTTATTTAAAAAGTCAGCTTGATGAACTGAAAAGACCAGAGGCTTAGTAATAGAACAAACACAAGTTCAAAGGCTCCACTCCTGATTAATTACATAACCATGGACGTGTTACTTAATCTCTCTTAAACTCCATTTTCTTATTTGTAAAAGTGGAAATCAAAATGTCAGTTCTCCAAGACAATTACAGAGATTGAATGTAATACAGAATATATGTATCTGCCACATTGCGGGTGTTCTATAGCCAGGAGCTCTCAGAACTCTTACAGCTTCAAAATCCTCTAAATATGAATGACATGAAGGTAAAATGATCTATTTTACCCTGACTTCTAAGACTACTGCAAAAAATCAATGGCTGGTACATGCATCAACAATAACCAATTGTAAATTTTAATGCAAGATGAACCCTTGTGAGGGTTCTTGGTTATCAACAACAGAAACTGATGCTTTTTATCTTAGAAACAAAGCTTATTGGAAAGGTATCAGGTAGCTCACTGAACTGATTGGGATAATAGGTTCTGGTAGAATCAAGAAAGACAATGCACAGCCAAGAACATGCCAAAGGCAATTTGTATAGCACACCACCACTGACATCACCACCACCGGACACTCGCTGCCATGCTACTGGACTGTCCCATTCCAGCACCCCCATCACCATGCCACTCAACAGAACTCTAGCCTCCAAGTAGCTGCTCCACCAAAAAAGTTTCTAACTGACCCTTTGCATTATTCTCTTAAGATTTAAAGCCCCTGGTAGTAGCATTTCATTGACCAAGCTTAAATTTTATGTCCTCTCTCTAGCTGTCAGGGTAGGGAAGATAAAATATTCCTCCAACTTTATCCTCCATAGTAAGAGGTAGGTAGGAAATAGAGCACCTCCTCTTTCCTACCTTGAGATTCCCCCAAAATAAAAAGGAGTATGGATGTCAAAATAGCAAAATTGCAAGTATCCAATATGCAATAGCAATAAAAATCTATTAAATGCATGGGCACAAATCTAACAAGAAATATGCAAGACTTGTGAAAGACAACTGAAACTTTCCTCAGGGAAGTAAAAGAAGTCTAAAATAAATGATAAAGTGCACCATGTTTCTGAAGTAGAAGCATCAGTATTGTGAAGATGTCAACCCTCTCCAAATCCACAAAATCACTAAAATTCTGATCAGAATCACAAGAGGTTTTGTTTATTTGTGTTGGCATTTGGCAAGGTGTCTAAAGTTTACATGCAAAATAGTATATGCAAAAGAGCAAAGAAATTTTTGAAAAAAAAAAAAAACAAGAGAGTGTTGGCCATAACTGATATCAAAACGTACTATAAACCTACAATCT
>NW_007728647.1:63528-66588 GCF_000696425.1 Galeopterus variegatus | reverse complement strand
ACAAGAGAGTGTTGGCCATAACTGATATCAAAACGTACTATAAACCTACAATCTTACAATTTGTACAGTTACATAATTTGTACAGATTTACAATTTGTACAACTGTATTATTTTTACAATTGTATAAAGATACATTGTGTCTCATATGGGATAGCAGTGACCCAGGAATAGACACATGAATCGGTGGAGCAAATTAGAACTCAGAAAGTCATTATACAAATAGACATTTAGTGCATATAAGAAGATATTTCAAATCAGGGGTCAGAAAACTTTTCTTTCAGGACAAGATTGCAAATATTTAGGCTTGTGGGATATAAAGACTCTGTTGGAACTACTCAACTCTGTCATTGTAGTGTTAAAGCAGCCATAGACAATACTAAACACAATAAAACTTTATTTACAAAAACAAGTACCAAGTAGTGGCTTGCAGACTATAGGTTGCCAACCCTTTGTATAAACTATTCAGTAAGTGGTGTTAAAATCAGTAGCTACTTTTTGGAAAAAAAATAAAATCCATTTAAATCAAAGAGCTAAATTTATAAAAGTATTATAAAATTATAAAAGTATTAGAAAAAAATGTAGAAGACATAGAAACATAAAAAAACTCATAGATGTGACTAAATAAAACTTTAAAACTTCTGTACTCAAAAGCCCATAAGTAATGATGAAACACCAAGGAAGACTGGGAGAAAACATTTGCAATGATCATATAAAACAAAGGATTAATATCCAAAATATATAAATTGCATCTACAAATTAATAAGAAAAAGATAAATAGACAAATAAAAATGTAAAAGTATGAACAGGCAATTCACAAAAGACATCAAATAACCAACAAAGATAAAAAAAAGTTCCTGTTCAGCCTCACCAGTAATAAGGGAGAGGCAAATTATATGTATGTGTGTGTGTGTGTGTGTGTGTGTGTGTGTGTTTCCCACCATATTAACAAAAAATAAAATGTTAGTGTAGGCAAGAACACATAAAAATGGATACTGTTTGTGAGAGATTGAGTTGGTAAACTAATTTCTAGAAGATAGTAATATGTAATAAAATTTTTAAATGCATGCTTTTTGACACTGTAACACCACTTGTCATAATCAATTCTGAAGAAATATTTACATATGTATTCAAAGATCTTGTTTTTTGCATAAGTTTGTTAACTGATGTTTGCTTGCATTGTTGATAAAACTGGAAACACTAGTAACAGATCAAAAGTGGAATGACTAAGAATAGGGAGATCTATAATTGCTGATATAAGATGTAAATGTAAGAGAAAATAACAAGATGGAAAACAATACAAATAAGCATATGTAATATAGCATAAACCCATATTTAAAATATATACATACGTATATATAAGTAGAGAAAATCAATTTTTTAAAGAGGTCTGAAAAAAATCCCATAGTAGTGGTACCTCTAAGAAAGGCAGGGCACCAGGGGGCTGATGTTAATGTTTTAATCTATATGTGTCTGTCAGTGTTAGAACTTTTTCCAAGATCCACTGCAGTTTACTGGAGAGGGACAGGACCCATTTCCAGCAGACAGATCTGCCTTCAAGTCTCTTGCCCTTTTATTTTCCTAGATACCCCTTCCTCACATTAGCCAATGTGTCTTTTCTTTTATGGCTTCAACTGATATGTATTTTGATGGAAATATTTTCATATTTTCATTTTGCTTATCACAGTTGTTGAGTTGAATTGTGTCATCCAAAAAGATATGTTCATTCCTAAACCCCATATCTGTAAATGTGACCTTATTGGAAAATAGGGTTTTTGCCATTGTGATCAAGTTAAGATGAGGACACACTGAACTAGGGTGGGCCCTGCAAGAGAAAGGAGAAGATCTAGACACACAGACACGGAGAACACACACAGTTGGAAGAAGACCATGTGGCAATGGAGGCAGAGATTGGAGTGACGTAGCTATGAGACAAGGACCTCCAAGGATTGCCAGCATCTACCAGAACCTAAGAGAGAGGCATGGAACGGATTCTCCCTCAGATTCTCTAGAAGGAACCCACCCTCCTGACACCTCAGTTTTAGACTTCTGCCTTCCTGAACTGTGAGAGAATAAATTTCCATTGTTTTAAGCAACACGATTTGTGGTAATTTGGTATAGCAGCCTTAGGAAACTAATACAGCAGTATTTACTTACCAAGAGCTGGGGTTTTTTATTTGTTTGTTTTTTGATTCACTATTTACTTGTGGCAGGGTGGAGAAGGGTGCATCTAAGAAAATAATGGCAACCAAAAAGGTGACTGACAATTGACAAAATTGAAAGGTAACGATTCCCCTGTCATGAATAGAGTTCAAACAGAGGCAGGATAACTACCTGTTACGGGACTGTACGGCAGATGCCCACACTGAAGGTAGACCAGATGACTTCCCAATGCTCACTAACCCTAGGAGACCATAAGTCTGTGGTAGAACAGCATTTTGCTTAACAGCACAGATTCGGAATGAGACAAACCTGAATTGGAATTCTGGTTTCACTATATACTAGCTACTTGAACAATTTTTTTAATTGCTAGGAGCCAAAAATAGTAATGCTTCTTTAATGAGTCAGCCTTCTTAGATGGAAGCAATTGATATTTGCTAATAATTTAAGGAGAAGAGAAATTGCTTTAAAAGATGCCGGGTAGTCTACAGGAGGCATCAGTGACCCAGTGTTGCCAACAATGTCTCTAGAAACTAATTATAGTTACTGACATTGCAACCACCTGATACTGGCTAAATAGGGTTTTTTGGGGGGGGAGGGGGGAAGCTCCTACCTTTTCTGTCAGTATGTAAAGTGAACGTATCTGGTGAAACTGATGTCACGAGCTCATGCTCTAACTGCTAGGAGGGCTGGAAAATTAAATAATAATGATAGCTATCATTTATTGGGCATTTACTATGCACCAGGCACTTTTCTATGTTTTCATATACTAATTCATGTAATCCTCACATGACCTCTGTAAAATCAGCATGTCACTCCCATTTTTACTGATGAGGAAACTTAGGCATGGAAAAGCCAATTAACTTAGCCAAGATACCCAGCTAATATGTGCAGAGCTGGGCC
>NW_007728647.1:60748-62360 GCF_000696425.1 Galeopterus variegatus | reverse complement strand
AGGCACAGAAAGAGAAATACCACATGTTCTCACTCATTGGTGGGAGCTAAAAAAAAAAAAACAAAAAACAAAAAACAAACCAGATTCACATCTTAGAGTAGAAATATTGCTTGCATGTTGGTCACTTCAACTTATCTTGTAACTTTTAAAATTTTGCTTCAAAAAAAAAGAAGGAAGAAGAAACCGTCCTAATGCCCTCGTCTTTAATCTCAAAGGTCCTTTCTGTTCAGTACCTTTTCAACTTGCACTTCAACTACATCAGTTTGCATTTACTCTTACTCTGTGTCAGACAGAAAGATCGTCAAAGGCTCTATATTCATTACTCATACTCAGAAAAATATCCATCATGTTTACATATCATTAAATAATTAACAGGGTGAATTCTCCATACACAGCAACTACCCTCTTAGGTATGCAATCTCAGCCTTCTTACAGATAAGAAAAATGAGACTCAGAGAGTAAAGTTACTATCCCAAGGTCATATAACTAGGATGTGGTCTGGTCAGATTAGGACCCTGGATTCTCAGGCTTCCTGTTCATGGCATTTTCTGCCAGACCACAGCTGCTCCCGGACATTGTGGAAGGGTGGGCTGGTATTCCAGATGCTGCGGCTGCGTGCTCAGGACTCAGGCTAGTCTACAATTGGCTACTCTGCAACACACATTGGGGTCAGCACGACTATGAGGCCTGCTCTCTCAGCTGGGCCCTCAGCGCTGCCCAGTAATCCTGTAATGCCCTCTAGCTGGTTCCAGATCCAGTTATGCCTTCGGCGGTGCCTCCCCAGTCATTCTCAAACATTCTCTTCTTATGTCTTTATGGGGAGAATACAAGCCACCATGCACCTAGTCCTCAGCTGCCTCCCCTGTCACCTGCACACCTGCCTCCTCTTGTGCCTGCCCTTTCCTTCTTTCTTCCAGCTGCAGTCTAAGCACAGCTTCTCTATCCATGTTTTAGATCACATCCCCTTCTCCTTCCTCATGGATGTTGCTCCATCAATTATCTCTCTGGTTTATTCAACTTCTCCTTTTATAATGGTTCTTCCTACTCAGCAACTTAACACCCTTGGATCTCTCCCACTACAACAAAATAAAATAACACAAATGTAAACAACACCATCTGGTTCAACCCTCCCACCTCCTTCCTTCCCTTTATTACCCTGTCGAAGTTATTGTCCACATCAGTTGTTCCCAAGATCTTACAATTCCTAATTTCCCCCATTCACCATTCATCTTCTTATAATATAGCTTCCCTCTCTCCTGACATTGCTCTTTCTCAGCACACCAACACCCTCCCTATCACTAAACTCTCTGTCTTCTGAGACTCTTCACCCTGTTGAATTCTTCCTTAGTAGAACTTTCTCCTCTTTTCTGTTGAAATCACTTTTTTCCAGTTTTCCTTCTACCCTCTAGCCACTCTTTGGTCTTCGTCATGGACTTCTTCCTCACCCCTTGTTCTTCTCAGTCTTTACACTTTAAGTGATCTCACCCATAACCACCTAGAAATAATGAACCACAAATCTGTGTTTTCAGCTCACATTTCTTCTCTGAGACCCCTAAAACCAACTTCTGTCTGCTATCTCCACTTGAACATTCTTCCAACCTTACATTCAAAA
>NW_007728647.1:59509-60233 GCF_000696425.1 Galeopterus variegatus | reverse complement strand
CCTTCCTGTCTTTAGCAACTGTTACTGCTTTGGATTACAGCAATATCCTCCTAACTCACCTCCCAACCTCTAGTTTGGTCCCTTTCCAACACAACCTCCTCCCTGCAGATAGAGTAATCGTCCAAAACATATACTGATCCTGCCACTCACTTCTATTAAAATCCTTCAATAGCTCCCCTTAGTTTTTAAGATAAAGTTCAAACTCTTTAGCTTAGCACATAAAGCTCTTTGTGATCTGGCCCTTGAATACTTCTCTAGCCTCTTCCCTCTCTGCCCCACTATTGTACCTTACACATCCCTTACTCCAACAACAATGAAGTACATACAATCCTCTAAACCCATTGTCTTAGTCAATTTATGCTTCTATAACAGAATAGCTGAGACTGGATAATTTATGAAGAACAGAAATTTATTTCTCACCATTCTGGAGGCTAGGATGTCCAAGATCAGGGTTCAGGCAGATTTGGTGTCTGGTGAAGGCAGCTGTCCATTTCCAAGATGATATCTTGATGCTGCAGACTCTAGAGGGTACAAATACTATTTCCTCACATGGTAGAAGGGCAAGCAAAACTGAATGCAGGGTGAAGCTTCTTTTATAAGGGCTTTAATCCCTTTCATAAGGGAGAAACCTTCATGGCCAACTACACCTCTTAATACCATCATATTGGCCACTAAGTTTCAACACTGAATTTTGGAAGAGACACATTGAAAGCATAGCATCCAT
>NW_007728647.1:56986-58414 GCF_000696425.1 Galeopterus variegatus | reverse complement strand
AGCAGGACCCTCCCACGAATGCTAAGACTCTTGACTGCATGGATTTTGGGAATCCAGGCAATGTGGGACAGTAAAGCCTTTCAATAAAAACACGATATGCCAGCCAGCTGCAAATCCTACCTGCAATTTCTTCTCTTCTTTCTTCGATCCCAGGAAAATATGTCAGTGGATGCTGTCAGATAAGAACAAGCCATTGATCTATAGGGCATGAGGGAAGGCTAGAATATTGATGTCGCAGATACTCTCCATGTATAAGCTGCTCCTTAGTAAATGAGGTATCTTGGGAATTCAGGCTTCTTATACTAATAAACACCTGAAGAAGTAAAAGTCACCAGCATGCTCTGCCCTCACTCTGTAGGCCAATTCCTTCACAGCCAGCAGTAGCTTGGGCCTAGAAATAGGTGTTTACTTAATTAAAGCCTTTTCCTTCCCTCACCTTGACTTTAATTCTTTTCCTGAGTGTGTTGGTTTTTTGGGTTTTTTTTTTTTTCTCCTTTGTTCATAGTTGAGTGTGAGAGGCCCTGTTGGGTAATGAAATAAAACTAAACTAAGATTTGAAAGGCCTGCATTTTAGCCCCAGGTGACTGACTAAATATTTCCTTCCTCTTTCTCTTGGTGTTGACTTCTCCCTAAGTAAACTGATGATTTAAACCAGATCAGGAATTCTTAACCTGAGGCCCATGGATGGCTCTCAGGGCTTTGTTAAGTTCTAAAAATTCAATGCAAAACTTGACACATACATCCATTTTTCCTACTAGAGAGGACCATAGTTTTTGCCATAGTCACAAGTGAGCCCAGGGTTCTCCAAAATTATGAAACTGAGGGATGTACTAGATCGCAGCATTTGTATTTCTTTGGGGCAGAACACTTTTCAATACTGGGGAAACCACTTAGGTTATGGAAAGAAGCTGAACCTGACAGGCAGACGTGAATGTAAATCCTAGCTCTTTCACTCGCTCTCTTTGTACTTTCTGTGACTCTTCCTCCATCTACAAAATGGCAATAATAATACCTATTTTACACTTTGTGAAGAGTAAGAGAAGTAGTGCATATAAAAAATGGTTTGGCTAGCACATCATAAATATTCAGAGAATTTTTATATAATGTATATGCAAAGACGAACATGGACAGCCTTTACTTTCTCTCCCATCCCAGAACTCTTGCCATCTAAATTGATACTTTCTCAGGGGTGGTCATAGATTGACAAAGTCTTGGCAGCATTTTTCTTCAGGAAGGTGAGACAGGAAATAGACCTATATGATTAAGAAGTTTCTACACAAATGGAAATTCACTTGCACTAACAGGATTATTCCAAGTCTTCTATGAAAGGGGTAGTGTCCAACTAATATGGCCTAAGCTTTGACTCAAACAAGAGACAGAGTGTTTCTCCTAAAACCTTATTCTGACACCATGTCTGCCCACAAAGAC
>NW_007728647.1:52551-56265 GCF_000696425.1 Galeopterus variegatus | reverse complement strand
AGAAGGTGGGTGCACAGCCCCCTGCACCATAAAAGACCTGGCAGACCCAGATATTTAGAATCAGCCCATAATATGCCACCAACACCTGCTGTACCCATGTCATGAAAAGGTTGGCCACTTTATTGTCCATGCCTTCCTCAGTCTCTTACATCCCCCAGACCTGCGGATAGCTTTTTTGTGAACTCTTTTCTCTTTCAAAGAGGGTCTTGATGTTCAGCAAATATTCATTCAATAAAAAATAATCCCCTTTATCAAACTAAGAAACTTATCTATATTTTTAAAATTACATCAGCCTTCAAGGTATAGTTATCTTCATTTTACAGATGAGGAAATCAAGTTTATGAAGACAGTAAGAGACAGATGGGTTTGAATCCAGATGTCTCTGGCTCAAAACTTTTAAACTGAGCCCTGAGTCCCTAAGATAAAGTGATTGAAATATGGTCCTTGCTCTCATGGACAAGTGAGAGCTAGACATGTAAGTGGAAGAATGTGACACGGGTCCCCTGTGCTGTCCAGGTTGGAGGTGAGCACAGAAAGCCGTGAGAGCAAAGAAATTCAACTACAAGAACTGGTGGAGGAGGAGGGGTGCGTGTAAAGTGTAAAGTTTATGAAAGGCTTCTTTAAAGAGTTGACACTTTGAGGATGAAGAGGAATTAGTTCACAGGAGGCAGACTGGTCCATGCAGTAGGAGGAGGCATCAAAAGCCACAGAGGCAAGAGCAAGGACAACAGGGAACCCAAAAGCATGTGTCACGCAGATGTAAATGTTCCCGGCACTGTGACTTGTGAAAAGCCCTACATTCTCTTAGCAGCCCTGAGAGATGAGAGGCTGCTCTTCTGCCAAGAATGAACTTGCGATCTCAGCTCTGGTGCTCTGGAAGGAGATAAGGGCTTTGGGGACCCCAGAAACTGGTTTTCCACTTTCCTTCTCTAACCCAGACATCCCAATCTCAGCACGAAAGGTTACAATCTCCCTGGGAAGATATTGTGCTGACCTCAGGTTTTTGCAAAGAGTGTGGTATTTCTGCTTGGCCGCACAGCCTGCTGGAACACTGCTGAAATGACGAGCAAGCAAGACATCCCAAGCAAGCAGCTGCACAGGGGCAAAGCAGAAGTTTGCCTGTGGCTTATCCACCTTAAGCGAGGAAGACAGGATGACTACGTTCTGAGAAGGGGTAAGTGCTCCGGGCCTGGCTGCACCTCACAACTCAGCTCCAACAGGGTTCACTTTCTCACTGTGCTCCAACAGGAGAGGTGTTCATGCACGGCCAGGAACAGAAACAAGAAAGGGGTTCAGGGCCAACGAAAGAAGTCTAGGAATAAGGCTTTGTATTTTCATTCTATTGCATCAGTTAAAGTGACCAAGAATCTTCAGACCTTCATTCACCCCTTTCTAATACAGGAGAATGTTTCTTACTACAATGCTGTAAACTCAGTTGTCATAAACGTTTTTTAAATATTTGCTTGCTGATGGTTCTCAACAGAGATAATGCATAGACCCAATCCTTGACTTTTAGGAGCTGTAAAAATTAAAACTGACCTTAACATTATTGATTAGAATTATTCAGTGCTTGAACTGAGAAAGCCAAATAAGCTAGAATAAGTATTTGCTACCACGTTTTCCCAAATCTGAACGTTCATGGAAGAGATGCCCCTTACCCAATCCATATTTGCTAAAGGCATATACATATAAGTTTAACTCCTTGGCATTAACAAATTCTTCTTTTAGAAACAAAAATCTTACTATCCCCTTAGTATAATTATTTTACCCAATTTACTGCTCCCCAACACCATTGATGGTGAAGAAACAAGGAAGACCTCCTGATGGGAAAGGGGAAATTTTTTTTAAGTAATTTTGCAATTTGGGATATGCCTAACTGAGGAACCAATCACAAGGCACATAGAAAAATAATACCCAACTAATGTTAATCATTTCCTATGGCACAGACTCTGAGTTTGGTGAATCTAGATAAGGATCTCATGTTATCCTCACAGCCACTCTAGGAAGCAAATGAGGAATAAGGCCCTTAGCTGCCAGAAGATAGGATACTACAGAAAATGAAACACCTTATTTATTAAACAATAAAGATCTTCTCTGCCTGGAGCTGTCCAATTCCAGACTGAGTTACAAAGGGGGGAAAGAGAAGAAAAAATAAAAATGGACAGAGAAGATATAAGATGAAAGCATAGAGATGTTTAGCTAAGTGTTCTTCATCCACTCAAAGTAGAATAGATGTATTATTTAATTAATTACTCACCAACAATAATTTAGTTGACGTCTACACATTGTACTGAGAAAACAAGACACCTAACACCTGTGTTTTTCCCTTCTGGAACATCTCAGTGCCTGCAAACATCTCAGCACCCTCCTAAGTAGTTCCTCATGGATGGGCCACCAATTTGGTACTACCTATTCTTGCCATGGGATTACAAAGGGTTAGATCAAGAAAGGATACTTGTTCGAAAGCAGCATCTGATCAGCAGCCTGTCACGTAACTGAGAATGAGAGTCCAGCCAAACCAGAAAACAGAAAGATCAAACAGACAACAGAAAAGGAGATACATGAAGAAAGAAGGCAGAAAGCAGAAGCTATGCAGTAAAGCCATAAATAAGCAGAGCCATGAGTAAGAGATAAGACAGCCAATTCCTAAAGGGATTAAAAGCAGAAGCAAAGACAGAGAGAAGCTGAGGCACACCATAATCGTAATGGCAGAGTAGATGGAGGGGGCAGCAGAGAGGACTGAAAGGCTACCAAGAGTAGAATGTCACCTTTACAGTCCACCCTCACATATGTTCTCATTCTTTGTAATGTTTAGCTGAGTGGTTCTTCAGAAGGTTTTCTGTCTTCCTAACTTTCTTAGTTCCATGACTAAAAATTCTGTAAATTAGTGTAATTAGGAATAACAAAAATCTGGGTTTTTTAAAATAATCCAAATGAATCAAAAAAGCACAATCTATAACATAGAAGAAATTATTCTAAGTACATATATAAATAAGGCATTGACATGTAGCAGTTCACTAACTAGTAAGTCAGATCAGAAATATAATTTACAAGTAAGAAGGCTCAAATATTGTGTGAAACAATTAGGGAATTAGGGATATAAAAAAATTTTAAAGGTCAAAGTTGAAAGTAATAAATGTTTACATTCCTCAAAAAGACCTGGTGAATCTCTCATTAGGAATAATGAACCTCTTAGTTCATCTTTTGTTTATCTTAAAGGTGAGAAAGAGTACCCTAATCCTGTGCCTCACACATTAACTTATTTCTCTATTGTCACACAGTGCTGCAACTTAGGAAGGATTAAAATACTTCAAAATAAAGTTGATAGCCTCAACTAAACTCTGAAGTAACCTTCTTTCTGTAATAGGATGCATTCACATGCCCTAATCTGGCTTCTGAATATAGGCTTGGGAATGGAAACTTCTTACCTATGACACTGGCTATCCTGTCACCCTCCAAAATCAGTGATGGGTATTGCAAAGCAGAAATCCTATAGAGTTCCCAGACCTCATGAGAGGTGAAGATACAACATCCCCACTTTACACAATGGCACCTTCCCAGATGACTCTTCCACACACACACAGCTACCATGCCTTCACTAGAAACTCCACATGAAGTCCACCAGCCTCAGCTCTTCTAGACCACTGGAAGACCCCGTGACCACACAGAAAGAGGCCCTATGTTCAAAATCCAAAATTCAATATCCTTTCCTAC
>NW_007728647.1:49752-51620 GCF_000696425.1 Galeopterus variegatus | reverse complement strand
AAAAAAAGTTGGTCACTTAAAAACTGTTTGCCAAGGAAAGAGCTCTGCTTCTGTGATGGAAAAGCTGGAATCAGATTTATCCCCCTGCCTTAAACAACCAGAAAAACAGACAAATATATGAGAAAAAAATTATTTTCAGTCATTGGAGTACAGGTAGTACAGGCATGTGAATCCTAAGAGGAAAAAAATAAAAGAGGTTGTCTCTATGCTGCACAAGATTACTGCCTGGAAGCAATTTTCAGGCTACTGTTCAGGCAAAGGGAACCCAACAAAAGTCTGATAGTCTTGCTGAGTTGAAGATGTAGAGATTGGAATCAGGAAGACCAGGGTAGCTAGAATTTGCAGGAAGAATATGGTAGAAGAGATATTCACAGACAGAGCTCCAGAGATCTGAAGAAAGGTCCACTCAAGTCTTTGGCTGAGTACTGTTATGAATATGCATGGAAAACAAACAAACCACCTAAAGCTGGGGAAAGAAACTCTGGGAAATAGAAGGCAGAAAAATGTCTGGAGATCAAATAAGAATGAGAATAATTTATGCTCACATCAGGCAGGGTGGAAAGACACAGGACACTGGATCAAGTCCTCAGAACAAAATTGCCTTAGTAGTGGAACTAAATTAGAACTATACTAAAGGCTGCTCTAAATCTGACCTATAAAGTTTAAGAGTATGTCTTATAAAGATCAGACTGATCTGAAGTAACTTCAATGCAAGCCTGAACAAAATGTGACACTCTTTCAAATAATATAATTCAATACCCCAACACAAAAAAGCTCACACTGCATTCAATCAAAAATATGCAAAGAAGTGAAAAAGTGTAAACCATAACCAGGAGAAAACTGATAAATTGGAACAGAGCCAGAAATGACAGTGGTAGAATTAACCAGCAAAGATGTTAGAATAGGGATCATAATTATGCTTAATAAGTTCAAAAATGTAAAGAAAAACGTGAGCATAATAAGAAAAAAAATGAATATATATGATGTAGTTAGAAAACTTCTGTCTACTCTGTCTTGGGAGAGGTATGAGCATAATAATAATAAAAAAAAATGAATATATATGATGTAGTTAGAAAACTTCTGTCTACTCTGTCTTGGGAGAGGTTAGACAATTAGAAAGAATGGAAATGTTTTCTCTTGATTCTAGAGAGAGAAGAGAGGCTAGAGTGTTTCTAAGAACTGAACCATTCTTACCCCAATTTTAAGAATACAAGTCGATGAGATTTGGCAAATGTTTGCAGTCAGAACTAACTTACAGTCATGATATAAACCATTCTCATGCACCCAAAAGTTCTTTCCTGCCCTTTTGCAGACAATACTTGCATCTGTTCCCAGTGACCATCAAGTGATAAGCTCTGTGCCACTAATTGTTTTGCCTTTTCTAGAATTTCATATAAATGTAATCATGTGGTATACGGAATTGTGTGCTCAGTTTCCTTAACTTAGCATAATGCTCTTAGGTTCATCCACGTTATTACATTTAGTATAAGTTCATTTTTTAAATTGCATAGTATTTAACTATATGGAGATGAAAAATACAATATCTGCAATGAAAAAAAATTATGTGGAGTTAATAGAAGATTGGACAGAGCAGAAGAGATATTAGTAAACTTGAAGATATAGCAATTCAACCTATCCAAGTGAAGCATAAAGAGAAAAAAAAACTTTAGAAGAAGTGAACGAAGCATCAGTGTTTTGGAACAATGGAACAATGACAATGACAGTGGGCATAATAGTAGCCCCAGACAGATAAGGAGAAGGGTAGAAAATGCTTGAAAGAAGTAATGGTCAAAAGTTTCCTAAATTTGAAGAACAATATAAACACATAAATACAATAAGCTCAAAGGAACACCAGCAGAAAAACAAAA
>NW_007728647.1:48308-49090 GCF_000696425.1 Galeopterus variegatus | reverse complement strand
ACGGGCGCGACACTGAGGGTTGCGGTCTGTTGCCGGACATGAAAAAAGACAAAAAAAAAAAGATGCTAGGAAGGAAGAAAGACACATTATATACAAAATAATAAAGATAAGAGTTACGGTAGACTCATTATCAGAAACTATACAAGTAGAAAGTGATGGAATGACATGTTCTAAGTACTGTAATAAACAAAATATCACATAGAATTCTATATTCAGGAAAAATGTATTTCAAAAATGGAGGTGAAATAAATAAAACGCAAACTGAAGATGACATAGTTTGCTGCCAGCTGACCTGTACTACAAGAATGCTAAAAGAGGGTTTTCAAGCAGAAAGAAAATCATATTAGAAGCAAATTTCAATCTACACAGAGGAATAAACAGCACCAGTAAATACGAGATTAAATATAAAGGACATTTTATCTCATTTTCTAATCTCCTTAACAGATAATTGATTGTATAAAGCAAATATAATAACAATGTGATGTGTGCTCTTTATCGTAAGAAAAAGTCAAATGAATGACAAAAATAGCAGAAAAGAGAGGAGAGGGAAGGGAACTACAGCATCGCAAGGTTCTTACACTATGTACGAGGTTATTTTATATTACATAAAGGTAGAATGTGATGAGTTAAAACTGTATATTGCAATGGTAGACCAATCACTAAGAAAAATAAAACAAAGAATTGTGGATAATAAGGCTACAGTGAATATGAAATAAAACTTGTATTTAAAATTCAATTCATCCAAAAGAAGACAGGAAAAGAGAGAAAGAACAGAACAAAAA
>NW_007728647.1:47392-48119 GCF_000696425.1 Galeopterus variegatus | reverse complement strand
AAAAAAGCAAGGACCCAATTACATGCTGTCTATAAGAAACCCATCTTGTATATAGACACATAGTTTAAAAGTAAAAGGATGACAAAGATATTATGTAAACACTAGTGAAAAGAAAGTTTGAATTGCTACATGAGTACAAACATGTAGACTTCAGAACAAGAAGTATAACCAGGGATAAGTAACGATAGGTCATAGTGATAACAAGGTCAATTCATTGTAATGGCATATTTTTTCTATACGTGCAGGAACACAGTAGAACATCAAAATACACAAAGCAAATACTGATAGAACTGAAAGAAGAACTACACAAATTTACAATTAATATTACAAAGTTCAACACTCCTCTCAGTAATTGATAGAATAAGTAGTTACACTCACAAAGATAAGAATGGAGAACACTTGAACAACAATGTCAACTAAATAACCACTTGGTATTTATGGAATACTCCACCCAACATCAGTAGATCACTTATTTTTTTATACACATATGTAACTTCCACAAGATAGACCATATTTTGAGTCACAAAACATGCATCAACTGCACTGAAGAAAAGTAAAAGCTTATGTTTCCAATTATAGCAAAATGAAAACGTTACCTAGAAAATCCCAAAATATTTGGAAATTAAAACGCACCTCTAAATGACACATAGGTAGAAGAAGAAATCGAAGGCAAAATCAGAATATATCTTGAAATGTATAAAAATGGAAGTGAAATATATCAAAATTT
>NW_007728647.1:43903-45809 GCF_000696425.1 Galeopterus variegatus | reverse complement strand
TTTCTTATAAATTAAGCATACCTTTATCAATGCAATCAACCATTCTACTCCAGATTCATCCAAAAGAAAGAAAAACATATGTTCATACAAAGTCTTGTCATGAATGTTTAAAGTAACAGCTTTCCAGCCGAAAATGTCCATATGTGGAGAACTTTGAGGTGTCTCAGTAGAAGAGCATTAGAAAGAAACTATTATAGAATCTGAGTTTGGTTGGATTATTCGAGGTTAGCCTAAGAAAGTAGGAGTCGACTCAAGATTGGGGCTGTCAGAAAGTCAAGGCAATTCTATGATTTGGTATTTTAATAAATCTCATCTATAGTGAAGATGGAGGAGCAGGCAGCTATAATTAGTAAAGAGGTAATAGCTATCCATTGTAGCCAAAAAGGGATTAGTATTTCGTGGATGGCAAAATGACATTGTTTTTGTCTTTACTTAGATAAAATTATGTAGTGGACTTGCTTTGTCTCATTTTTTCATGGTCTCAGAGTCACCTTATCTAAGGTTTGTATTTTGGGGTGTTTACATCCAACAGGATAATAACATGACCTACCTGTGAGTGTCAGGCCAGCTTTCAAATGTCACAAGCTGCTCTTTTTTAAATTTTCTTTTTCAGTTTCAGTCAAAACTTGGAAGCAATTCAAATGTTCATCTACTGGTGGATGAATAAAGAAATCGTGGTGTAGGAGAGAACTTTTGAGTGCATGAAAATGGTCTATGTCATAATGGTGGTGGTACTTAGGACTGTAAACACCCTCATCAACCTGTGCTCTTAAAGTTGGTGGGTTTTACTGTATGCAAATTTTATTTCTATAATCCTGATTTTAACAAAAAAAAATCTTTACCCTCCTCTTTGGTTATGAATGGTTCAGTTCTTGGAAACACTCTAGCTTATCTCCTCTCTCTAGAGTCAAGTGAAAAAATTTCTATTTCTTCTAATTAGTTAACCTCTCCCACAGGTAGACAGAAGTTTTCTAAAACAGGGGGGGAAAATGTTGGTTTCTTAGTGTATCATCCTAACTAGCTGCTGGTCAAGGGATATCTCACTACTTTTCTTTCTCTGTATTTGACCCTGTCAGTGTTTCTTAGTCCATTTCTGTTGCTTATAACAAAATACCTGGAACTGGTTATTTATAAGAAAATGAAATTTATTGCTTACAGTTTCAGAGGCTGGGAAATACAAAGTCCAGAGAACACGTCTTGTGACAGTCTTCTCTGGTGATGTCTTTACAGCAATGCAGGAGTCTCACATGGCAGAAAATGGCAGAGCAGAGAGAGAGACTCTTGCGTGCTCTCCTTTCAAAGCCGTCAGAACCATGCCCCCGACCACCATTAACCCATCAACTAAATCACCTGTTCAAGGCCCCACCTTTCAACTACCATAATAGGATTTCCCACCCTCCTAACGGTTACAGTGGGTATCAAGGCCCAATGCCTTTAGGGGACACAATTTAAGTTTCAGTGTGTTTGGTGGGGGAGATATTCAATCCACAGAACAGTGGTTCCAATATTTTCATTTTCACAGTGGGCACTGTCCTGGCTATGAAAAAATGAGGGTCAATAAGCAAAACAGTGGCAAATCACCTCTCTTCTCATGACCTCAGTTCTTACCCCATACAAAGGGAAGGAGGTGGATATAAGGATTTCTTAGGGCACCTCCAGCTCAGAAATATTTATGGTAAGAGTTATACTCCCAAGGTTCAAGTTAGGTTAAAGCTTGCCTCTGACATTCAGTTTGTGTTTGTGTGTGTGTGTGCGTGTGTATGCCTGCGTGTGATGTCAGTGACGTGGGTTGGGTTGAACAGGTACAGGAAAGAGGTGGATGCTACAGAGTTGGCGGATTATTTTGTCTAGCAGTCTGAACGATTTATGAGAATTCCTGAGAGTATATAATGCTTATTAATTTAAT
>NW_007728647.1:42675-43226 GCF_000696425.1 Galeopterus variegatus | reverse complement strand
GTCTAGCAGTCTGAACGATTTATGAGAATTCCTGAGAGTATATAATGCTTATTAATTTAATAAAAATGGTTATTGCTCATAATAATGGAAACTACCTAATAAAAATACGATGGAAATATCCTTAAAGTAATAATTTGGTGTTGGCTCTGAGTTTTTCTTACATTAACTCCTCTGCCCAAAACTCCACTGAGTTTTTAACACCAAAGCTATGTTTTGACCCCACAAGAGGGGTCTATACACTGTGCCCCCTCTCACTTTAGAGGGCCCCTCTCTGTCCCACTTCTCCAGCTGCTCCCCACTCCATGAAATGATAAGTCCGTGGGGCTGGGGGGACATGTCTACCCAGTGTCTGTGTGTGCTCCACCCCACCTATCTAGACCACACTCAGCACCCCCACACTCAGAGCACCCCCATGTTCAGACCATCTCCACAATCCCCATCCCATCAGCTTGGAGTTCACCTGTGGAACCTAGTAGACTCTTCCCAGTTCTTTCTGTTTTCCCACACCTCAAGTTGAAGGAAAGAAAGAGATTTGGTGCTGAAGACTGGAC
>NW_007728647.1:36948-42441 GCF_000696425.1 Galeopterus variegatus | reverse complement strand
TTTCTGTTTTCCCACACCTCAAGTTGAAGGAAAGAAAGAGATTTGGTGCTGAAGACTGGACAGAGCTTAGATGTGCAGGCTATGCCGTTTACATGAACACTCATGAGGGCCCTTGTGGTATAAGTCAGAGCCAGGAGTGGAAAGGAAGAGGTAGAGGCCCACAGGCCAGGGCCAGGCCTCCCATGCCCCATGCTGCCACGTTCAGAAACAGAACAGCGAGGAGTCTAGGAATTCCGAACATAAACCTGGTTTTCAGGTTGTTACTTGGGTGTAAGAGTCCATGTGGACATTTACAACATTATTTACTGATCAATTTGTTAGTTTGATTTAGAATGTTTACACAAGCAAACATATGGTCTGTGAGCTTCCATTTGGCACTTTTGCCCTGAGATTCTGTAAACATTAGGAGCAGGTCTGTCCTAATCGGGGAGACAGGTTGGGGAGTGTTTGTTCACTACAAAGCCATGCAACCTCAGACTGTGCTGGCACAGAAACGTCTGAAAGTGCGTCATCTCAGCACCACTCACTGCCTCCCCGTGCTTGGCTGAGAGAATTGAGACTGATCCTCAGTGCTCCGAGTCCCTTCCATTTATCATTCCACTTAATTTAAAACAAAACTAATAAGTGGAAGGATTCTCATTATAAACTCCGATTGGTGGTATATTTAATATATATTGACCTTAATTTGCTACCACAGAGATTAGTTTAGGGGAAAGCCAAGTCTAGCATGAAGGGATTGGGGGAAAGTAGGTGTTTTTAAATGAGTTAAAAGAAACTGTTAAAAGTAATTTTGAGCTGTACCAGTGAAATTGCTGGTCAGGGAAGGGGGCAAATCACACAGAAATAAGCAGATAATGAAGTGCTTGGACAGCTTATAGAATACAGTGTTAGCTGGAAATAAATAAATATGGAGAAAAAAATAAAAGCAAGGCCTATTTAGCTGTGTAAGGCCAGCCTTGATTAGTTCCCAGGCTTTCCACTGGTGAGGGGTATGTGTGTGTGTGTGTTGTGTGTGAGAGAGAGAGAGAGAGAGAGAGAGAGAGAGAGAGAGAGAGAGAGAGAGAGAGAGAGAGAGAGAGAGAGAGAGGCACAGGAGAAAAAGTCTTTGTAAACAGATCCTTTTTTTGCAGAAAGTAAGCTGACCCATCAGATCATTCCCATGGTAGTCATATTTTCATCCAGCTTCCTCATTAGAAAAAAAACGATCTCAGGAGACACTCTCAGCTTCCCTAGAACTTCTAATATTATCAATTTGCCTTCAAAGTCCTGCAAGTTTAAGAAGGGAGTTTGCAAGAGTCTTGCTACAGCAGAGAGAGTTTATGATTAACTGTGGGGTTGACAGGTGTCCAGAACAGCCAGTAATCTTGACATTTTGATGTCAAAATAGACTTATTAGAATCAGGAATGTGGATTTAAGAGAAATGTCTGTATGGCATCTGCTTATTTCACACCAGGAGTCATTTATATCATCTATAGTGGGTTTCAAGACAGAGACCCACTCAGAGTGGGTAGGCCAGAGCTGGAGGCCCACAGACTAGTGGCAGGTCCCTGGCTGGCATAGATCAGGGAGAGCAGGCATAAAGCTCTTGGAGCTGAAAAATCCCGTGTTCTACTGAACTCATGGGGCATTTAAAAACTGGCACATTTCATTAAAATCATCTTTAATTTGATGGATTTAAGATTTTGTGAATGGTATTAATCCACTCAACCGATGCATATGATACAGTCGGAAAACACCAGGTTGGGATCAGCAGACTCAGCCCCATCCAGCTGAGCGGGTCATGTTCCTTCCCCAGGCCCAGCCCCACCTACCTAGTGTTAACTTTAGATGACAATGAGGCATGCCCAGGAATTGAAACATGAAGGAAACAAGAGTAGCTGTTGATAACTATAAATCCCACACCAAGTGCATCAGAGTAGAAATCTTTTAAATGGTCTTAAAGGGAGTCTTACTTCCAGGATAGTATAAGTTTAAAAGATGAGCAGTGGAAACATGGAACATAGAGAAACAGAACAATCCACTTGAACTGCATCAGAGTAGAAATCTTTTAAATGGTCTTAAAGGGAGTCTTACTTCCAGGATAGTATAAATTTAAAAGATGAGCAGTGGAAACATGGAACATAGAGAAACAGAACAATCCACTTGAACGTCGTTTTGGGGAGAAAGTGCTCTGAAGGGTTATATAAGGGTTTGATCCATCTGGAAGATGACCCCTTTTGTGGACATGTAGGGAGACACTAGACAATATTAAACCTTTAAGCCACATAGACACTTCCTCATTCTGAGAGGCTAAGCTCCACAAAAACACTTCTAATTACTAGCTGGCTTCCCATGTAGCTTGTCTAGAGGAAAAGACTCTGCTCGCCAGAAAACACAAGTGTAATGTCACCTTGGAAGTTCTAGTTTTCATTGTGCACTAATAAAAATTCTAGTTTTATGGCTTAGTCTCTTGCAGATTTATTCTGACTCTACCACTTACTAGCTGGGCACCCTTGGGAATATAATCTTCCTCTAAATCTCAGTTTCCTCTTCTGTAAAATGGAAAATACAACCTTGCCATCCTCCTGGGCTTGTGAGGGCTTGGTGATTAAAGCATGTAAAAATATTTGCATGCTGGGTGCATGGTGCTGTCCAATAAGTGACATTACTCTGTTCCCTCCCCTCCCTCTTTCTCTTTCCTGCCTGCTTCTCATCTCTCTGCTCATCTACCCACATCTACTCACTCATCCACCCAGCCAGCCAGCTATTCGACCTCCCAGCAGTCATTTACCATCCATCAACATGTATTAGACCAGGAACTAGACACTGGAGCTTCAAAGATGAATAATACCCAGGTCATTCCCCCAAGGGATCACTCTCTCCCCAGCACTGGCTCTGCCATCCTCTAACACTGAAGGACATACAACAGGTGCAGTTGTACAGAACACTCTGCTGTTACTGATGGTGAGTATCAGTCTCCCTGATAACTCTAGGATACTGAAAAACCTAGGACTGAACCAGTAAAGCTGAGGGGTAGTCTCCAGACCTTGACAAATTTACCCAAGTTATATTAGGCTTCCTAAAAGCCAGGCCTCCCCTGGTGACATTCCTCTACACTTCCTTCTACTATGATTTCTCTATTATAATTTCTACACCACGCATTATGATTCAAGGTGTTTGCACATGATAGAATCTAGCTTTATTAGAATATTTGATGTTGGTGCCTCCCTGGGCCAGACTGTCCACGTCCTATGTACAACCAACATTTACCCAGACCTCGTAACACACTGCACTATTCCCCCTGGGTGAGTTTGCCCTTGGTGTTATTTTCATCCCTCTCCTCCCCACCCCACTCCAGGGACTAGAAACCATAAAACAGGATCTATTCACAAAAAGGTATTGTTGGGACTGAGTTAGACCATTTTTCTTCCTGCAAAGATACTAACATACTCAAAAGTTATTGAAGAAATATTTTTCGGTGGTCACTACCTTTACTCTTGTTTCTACAGTCTCTGAAAGATGAGGTAGGAAGGGTTTTCCATGACTACAAATGGATTTGAAAAACTCAGAGAAGGAAATTATCTGTCTCTATGGAGAGCCAGGGTGACATGACAGATAATTAACAGGATGACCTGTTTCTTATGAAGCTTAGTGATATCAAGGACTTAAAGCCCCCAGCCCTTCTTATATCTCCTAGTGAATTCCCTCTCTGCAAACAGCCAGCTCTGCCAGCTGACAGTGACTTTCACCCTTGAATCCTTCAAAGTCACCTTTCTTTGAAAATCTCTTCAGTGTCAGGCAGAATAGCAATAGCTTTGTCACCTTGGCCGCAGTTTGCAGGGTGTGTTGAGATGGAAGTGAGTTAAACCCCAGAAGAACTGACCTGTCCAACAGGATCATGCCTTGAATTTGGACGTGCCTTGCATACTGTCTTTTCTGTTGTGGCATTTCTCATTTCTCCCTTTGCAGCATAGAGTCTGGGGAGTTTTCTGAATGCATATTCAAGGGGCGAGAGAGTTTAAGGCAAATTGGGAAAAATGCTTCTCCCCTGATATGTCATACTGAAATACTTTTTTGTTATGTGCCATGATGCCTTGTGTAAGAGGAAAAGAGAAACGGGTGCTGAACAGGGGAACGTTTAGTAAAGACGCACGTTACCCAATCTATTTTGAGACTTGAGCTGACGGCTACTGAATTTCAAGGACGTCATAACTTGTAACCCACAAACACTCTCCTTAAATAGTTTTAGGAGGCTATTTTTAAAATATGCCTTACAGGGCCGAGCCTGTGGCGCACTCGGGAGAGTGCAGTGCTGGGAGTGCAGCAGCGCTCCCGCCGCTGGTTCGGATCCTATATAGGGATGGCCGGTGCGCTCACAGCGCTCACTGGCTGAGCGCGGTGTGGCCGGTCTCAAAAAGGACAAAATAAATAAATAAATAAAATAAAATATGCCTTACAGGGCCGAGCCTGTGGCGCACTCGGGAGAGTGCAGTGCTGGGAGTGCCGCAGCGCTCCCGCCGCTGGTTCGGATCCTATATAGGGATGGCCGGTGCGCTCACAGCGCTCACTGGCTGAGCGCGGTGTGGCCGGTCTCAAAAAGGACAAAATAAATAAATAAATAAAATAAAATATGCCTTACAGAGTAAATTGGCATGTGTAGAAATTTCTCCTTTAACTTTCCTTCCCAGCAAGTGGTAATTTCACTTAACCTTCCCACAGTTTTTATTTACATATAATCGGTTATCAGGCTCCTCCTCAGAAGTAGGTAGGTCATAAAAGGAGGAAAAAAGCTTCCAGGGAACTTCACAGAACAGCCCAGGGCAACTTTTGAAAGGAAAACCGGGAGATCAGTCAGGATGGAGAACATGAGGACCCACACCTTCAGCTGAAGCAGCAAAAGGAGCCGCCCGGTGCCTGTTCCTACAACTGAATTCCCGCTGATTGTCCTGACCAGTTGCCAATCCTTCTGTACTTCTGCAGTCTCCTTCCAAAAGTGGCAATGAGATTGTCAGTGCATCATTTTCAATATCCACATGCTTTAGAACGTCTCGCTCCCCAGAAACAGCATGGGGCCCATGGAGCTTAGATGACTGAAGGTGACATGCAGCAAATTAGGATAAGAATTGGTGCTATTCAGGTATCTGTGCCATAACCAAGCCATAAGAAGAGGGGACTTAGTCTCTGCCAGGCACATCGCTGAGTGCTGTACATACGGCCACTCTTAGCTGTTCTCAGTTCTTCTCTCCTTGTCTCTACCTTTTTTTTTTTCTCCATGCTCTTTTGTCTTAATAACAGTAATAGCTAACACTTACTGAACACATTGTGTCAAACATGCTGAGCACTTAATGTGCTGTCACATTTAATTGTCCCCAAACACTATAAATACAATCATTTTCTTCATTATCATCACCATTATTGAGAGGTTTATCAACTTGCACAGTTGGGTGAGTTAGGATTTGAATCCAGGTAGTCCGATCTGAAGCTTAATCCCCCCTTTTCCCTTGGCTCTGTTC
>NW_007728647.1:35567-36623 GCF_000696425.1 Galeopterus variegatus | reverse complement strand
GTGAGTTAGGATTTGAATCCAGGTAGTCCGATCTGAAGCTTAATCCCCCCTTTTCCCTTGGCTCTGTTCAGCATGTTGAGTCACAGGCAAAACAGAGCAATTTAATTATTCTGGAAGACATAGGTTGGTTAAAAGCATCAGGTTTTGTCGTGAAAAATTAGAGGGAAGTAAGCTGAATTCCTTACATGAAAAATGGAAGTTAGCTATAAGGAAGGACTTTATGAAGGCAAGCTTATTTGCAATTGCCATTCCATTACTTTTTTGGATCAGAATAAGATATGACGAATAGAACATTTATACCAATGCTTTCAGAGTTGTTTGGGCAGTCATTCCTAAAGCAGAAAATAGATTGCTGGAGCTTCTAGACACATTAAGTTACTGGTGAATGAATTCCTGGTATCAGCTGTCTCTGGCTCTCTCCTTCCACAGCACATGCAGAGAAATACTCCCTTGGCCTATTAGTCTATCACTTTTTCTCATTCATCTTCTTGTTTTTGTCAATAGAGAATTCTTAAAAAATAGAATGGCTTCCCCTAAATGCCAGCTCACAGATCAATTGGTAGTGGCTGCTTCTATTGCTAAACCAAAAAGGACTGGCTGGCCAGAAAAATGCTGGGATGCATTCACAGACTGAGGCAGAGCAGATCAGCACGTGTGGAGAGCAGGAGGCAGGGCACTTGAGCTGGGGGCCTGCATGGCAAGCTGGCAAGTGTGGAGGGAATAGCTTTGGGGAGTCAGAACAACTTGGTCTGAAATCCCTCTAAATCATAGATTAGCTCTGTGACCTTGCATAAATTATTGAAGCTTTCTGAGCCTTAGTTTCCACATCTTAAAAAGAGAAACAATTTATATCCACAAAGGAAGGCATGCAATGGAAATGGCTATTTTTATTATTTTTTAAAAATAAACTTTCTTGCCTGATTTTTAATCATAATCCGAGCTGATTTTCGTTTTCTCTTTGTTACTAGACTAATCCTTCTGTTGTAGTCAAACTGGACCACTCAAGATATTTACTATCTTTTTGCTTTATCTAGAATGTTCCTCTCACCCCATAAA
>NW_007728647.1:32593-34416 GCF_000696425.1 Galeopterus variegatus | reverse complement strand
GATGTGTGTTTTGTTTGCCCAGGCTCTAGCACAGAGCTTGGCAGGTATTAAGAAGGTGCTCAAAAATATGTGAAGGCTTGAACTAAATATTACATATATCTGAAATGCTATTTCACATTGGATTATATATTCTCTGGGTTTGTTGTCAAGTACTTTGGAGACAGAAAGGACCTTGGTTTACTTTTGTATCTCCTAGAGGACTGAGCATTTAATAGACAATCATTTGTTGGTGCAATGATGCAGTAGGGTGGGAATGGATTTGCAGCAAGAAGTGAGTAGATCTCTACAGCTCATAGTCATAAGGCTGGCAACGACCCTTCTTCCAAACACACAGGAAAAACACATAGGGTGGACCACACACTTGTCCTCCCAAGAGGGCCTGGAGAGAGTACTGGGAAGGTGGAGTACATACTCATGGGTGCATCAGGAATAGAGAGAAAGCACAAGTTTTGAAGTTTAATTGTTATAAACCTCTCTCCAGCTCCCTCATAAACGCCATTGTAGAGCCCACTCTGGAAAGGTATTTGGCTTTCAGCAATTACACATATTTTGCAAGCACTAATAGTTCTGTGAAGGAAAAAGAAGGCAGAAGGGGAAAAAGAAAAACAAAGAAAAGTGAGAGAGAGGGAAGCTGGTTTGAAGGGATTTTATCTAATTTCATTTTAATTAGATCCTTTTTCTAACTGAGTTTCTAATTTTTCAATTAGCAATTAGCAGCTGCAACTCATTCTGAGCATCACGAGGTGCCAAAGACACTAATTACACCACAGGAGTAGGAGGCTGGAAATGAGAAATAAAATTATCCATGAATGTTATTAGAAGAAAGGAATGATTACTCTCCGTAATAATATACTGATGTGAGCCTAATTAGATTGAAGGATTCAGAGGGAAAAAATGAGATTTAAAAATGGATCACATTTTGATGCCTCGAGGTCATAATTTTGCTATAAATATTGCTTTAGAACATCTCACTAGAAAACAGGTTTGCAAACCTGACAGTGTTTATGTCAGGTTGTTCAGCAATGACCCACATCCCTAGTATACAACAACCCAAAACATCAATGACTTCTGAAATACCAATACCCTTCCTGTAAAACGTGTATCTGAAATTTTAAAAATAAACACTCACACACATACACAGATATAAACAGCGCAATAAAAATAATACCCAGACACTGGGAGATACTGAAGCAAAGATGCCATTTTTGGCTTTGTGAATCAGGGGTGGAGTTTTTAGCCATGAAATGGGAAGTTGTGTGCCTGTAGTTTCCAATCTGTTGGTTCAATTAGTTTCCATCTTTCTATGACAGCATCGAGCCTGTGACTGTGTCTCAGGGAAGACAGACACAAGCTGATGGCTCCTCCATGTCTAGAAGCTCTGGTTTGAAAAACATTCCAGTCAAGAAGACTGTAGCTTTCTATTAACAAAGCAGCCAGACAGAACATATGTATTCTCAGACAACAGCTAATTTTCTGACTCTGGACACAGGGAATGAAACTATTGTATTGATCCTCAAGAGTGATTCCTAATTAGCTGCAGAGTAACCTCCTAGATTCCCCCAAGGCCAGAGCAGCTGACCGTGGCTTCAGTGGACACTGACAGAGCCACCAGCACTGCCCTCTTTGAGTGCCACAGAGGGACTGGACGAGGCTTTGTAACCGCTCTCAGAGCCACTGTGGCACAGTGGGCTGCTTCCTATAAAAGTGATAATACCTCCTCCTCCCCTCACTGTCCTAGGGAGGAAGGGAAGAAGCTCTTGAAAGGAAGCAGAGAATTCAGTGAGTGAGTTAGTGCCAAGCACCCACCCACCTCACCTTCCAAT
>NW_007728647.1:29547-31192 GCF_000696425.1 Galeopterus variegatus | reverse complement strand
TTCGATGCCCCAGCATAGGCAGCCCTTATTTCCTCCCTTAGCTTCCTAACGAGTCCTCCCTGACAAATGTCCTCTACCCTATAGCCCCAGCTTTGTCTTTCTACACGACAGTCTAAATCATGTTATTTTCCACTAGGACGAATCAGTGGCTGCTCCTGCTTTGGAAAAAAAAAACATCCAACCCCTCAGCCTCCATGTTCTTGCTCCAAACCACTTTGGATATAATATTCTCCTCCTCTGGTTAATATTTAATGCTATAGCCAAACTAATGTATGGGCTCAGTATCTTGCTTGTGCTGTAGCCTTTAATGGATATTCCTCATATCTATTTCCAGGAAGTCATATCCTGCCTATTCTAGCTCAAATGGTGGTATTCCTGATCTTTCTTTGCATGTATATAGGGCTGTTAATTTTCAAAGCAAATCCACATTCATATGGTTTATTTAAGCCTCACTCAGCTCCAAGGGAAGCAGGAAAGATAGGCATTGTTAGCCCCTTTTTATAGAGGAGGAAACTGAGACACAGGCAGGATTGGTGAATTGCCTGGTAATCAAGGGTGCAAGAGGCAGACCTGCTGCTTTTCAGCGGATGCTCCTTCCCCCGAGCACTGGCACTGCTCACAGTGTGCTTGCCTTTGCTCTCCAGTCACTTTGATGAAGTCTTGCAGTCACACAGCCACCCTCCTGAAGGAACCTGGAAAAATTGATGAGCTTCCATTCCTTGGGCAGCCTATCTGTCTTTATATATCTCAGCACATTTGCCACTAATTATATTTCTCTTTATAATCTGAGCTCTCCAGTTAACTAAAGTAATTGATCACTCCTGAAAAATATCACTAATTCCAAAATGGCCCAGAAGTATTTTGTCATGCTGTTTCCTTTTTCATTTCTCCACCCCAGTGTTAAAATTATTAAGATGTCGCATGCATCAGAGAAAAAAAGCAGTATGAAGGGCTTAGACACAGAGTGTCTGTAGATGTCAGAGGAGAGGAGTGGTGAAGAAATTTGATGTTTTATTTTCTTTTGAGACAGAAAAGGCAAAAATTAATCCGAAATACAAAGTTACAAAAGACGGCAATCCTTGTTAATCTGAAGCTCTCAGGAGATGTACAAAGAGAAGAAAGTGGGTTGCAGCCCTTATTCTGCAAACCAATCATTGTCTTTCAGCTGTTTCTGTCACTGCTGAGAGATCGTGACAACTCTGCCAATGAACAGAAAGTCAGGATGGGGTGGGATCATGCTGGATTGGGAGAAGGGGGTTTATGTTACAATTTCCCCCACCCAACATCTACTGCTGCAGCCGTTTGTTTAGTCCAAGAAGGTAGAGCCAAAGAACCACCCCGCGGGCTCCCACGGTGGGGGAGAATGTAGGGGAGTCACAGTTGTCCCTGTCTCCGTGGAGCTGGGTACCACGCAGGAGGGCATGGAGGCTTGCGTGTGCCTGCTCCTCTGTGTGGTCCTTACTCATCTGGGCAGAAAGTTGGATAAAGTGGAGAAGGGAGAACCAAGAATAAAAATCCTCAGGACCTCTCTGCCCATGTGATTTCCTCTTCATCCCTAGAGTCTAAGTTTTGCCCTCAAAAGTCTTCTTCTAGATCTTAATGTCCTGTCCTTACTTAGATGACTTCTTGATCTATATAGGCTATT
>NW_007728647.1:27325-28475 GCF_000696425.1 Galeopterus variegatus | reverse complement strand
CGGGTGGTGGTTGTTAATCCCATTGTCACAGCTGAGAAACTGAGGCTCCAAGTGACTGAAGACCTTGCTCAGGTTCTCAGAGCTGATACATGGCAGATCTAGAGTACAAACCCAGGGCTGTTTGACGGCAAAGCCTATGGCTACAGAGTCATAGAGGTCTTTGGTTCGAATCCTCTACCACTTGCATACGAAGAATAATAATTTCCATCTTGAATGACTGTGTTAATAACTATGTCAGATGAAACAGTCTCTAGAGCATACCTGGTAAAGGTGAGGAAATCCCTCTTACTAGCACCCTGTCCCATTCCCTTTCTGTACCTTGTATCTGAAAGGCAGAACCACATAATGAAGAGAACATAAAACTTTACACTAAAACAGAAAACTAGGTTTGACTTCCAATTATGCCACTCAGTAGTTGTGTGACCTTACACAAGCCACAACCTCTCTGAATTTAATTTCCTCTATAAAAACGGGGATTCTAATGTTATATGTCTTACAAGGTTGTCATATGAGTCACAACAAACATGATAAATAATAGACATAGAAATACTTTTATTTTTAAAATATAAGGCATTATACAGATATTTTAAATACTGCATAAACATCTCATTTATACATGCATACATACACATGCATGCATACAAATATCTACACAAAGAGTATGTGCACGTGTGTATTGCATCACATGCTTAGCAGAACCTAACCCTCTTCCACACACTGGGACTCTTTTTTTGAGCCCTGTCTATCTTTANAAAGTTGGATAAAGTGGAGAAGGGAGAACCAAGAATAAAAATCCTCAGGACCTCTCTGCCCATGTGATTTCCTCTTCATCCCTAGAGTCTAAGTTTTGCCCTCAAAAGTCTTCTTCTAGATCTTAATGTCCTGTCCTTACTTAGATGACTTCTTGATCTATATAGGCTATTTGGTCTAGGTTAAGACTAGGGAATCACACCCAAATCAGCAATATAGACAGAATGTAGAGTAAAATATAGACAGAAAGTCTATCGGTGTCATTTACTGAGCACCTACTATGTGTCAGATAGTATGCTGGATGCCTATCTTATCCCATCGAACCTTACAGCACACATTCGGGTGGTGGTTGTTAATCCCATTGTCACAGCTGAGAAACTGAGGCTCCAAGTGACTGAAG
>NW_007728647.1:18135-25655 GCF_000696425.1 Galeopterus variegatus | reverse complement strand
CTTCATGTTTCTTGTTTCTGGGCAGGGGTGGAGGAGGAAGAAGTCTTTAATCTTCTGAGTTGTGCGGTAATAGGCGGCTGGGAGAAGCTCTCTGATTTGGAGCATGCTGTGTGATCTTCAGGATGAAAAGTTCTGTCAGAATGCAAGCAGGGATGATTCGCTAATCAAGAATGGGCCAGAGCAAGTCGCATGCTCAACAGGACAGGGACAGCCAGGCTGAGGTCAACGCCCTGCTATTGATTTCTATCTCTATTTGATGTTCTGAAATTTGGAGAGCCCGTGACCCTCTAGAAAGACCATTGCAGCTTCTGGTAGAGGGTCAGAGTCCCAGGGGTGAGGGTGGTGAGGAAAAGCCTCTGCTCTGAAACTCACAGGGTATCAAAACCTCAGGATCTCATCTCCTTCCTCCCCCTCCTCCTCCTACCCCCCTTCTGTCTTCTTCTCCTCTTCCTCCTCCTGCTGTCATTTGCTTAACAGAAGGGATCTTGGCCCTACCTGATAAGTCACCAGGGATGGACAGGGAAGGCTAAAAGATGGAGAGGCAGGAGGAAGCCAGAGGCCTGCCTTGGCTCATCAGTCTTTCCGGGTCCTGGACTGAGGCAGACAGCACAGCTCACTGGGCTTCTGACAACATTCTGGGCCTGGAGTTCGGGTGGCAGCTGTCCATGGCAGGCCAGACTTTTGAACATCTCATCAGAGCCTTTCTCGTCTCACAGCCCCCACCCCGAAGCTCACACCCCTTTGTCTCCAGCTGGTTCTTGGCCTCCCACCGTTCTCAGTTGTGATTTTATTTTTCCCCAATGCAGGGAGTTACTCAGAGCTGGGCTCTTGTCCAGCTGGTCCAGCACGATCTTTCTCTTCCCTGGGCTGCTCACTCTTCTTCGTGAGGATTCTCACTGGGTCTGCCTTCCCTCTCTCCATCTGGTGCTGCTCGCCCACTGTGCAGGGACCGTGGGGCTGGAGCTGACCAGGCAAGGCAGCCAGCAAGCCAGCAAAGCCTCTACAGCAGTGAACCGGGAATCCACACTGCCTCGGTGCCTCTGCCAGTCTATGCCAAAGAGACAAAACACCCAGAGAGGTTTAAAACATTCAGGAGAAGAAAAGCAAATGCACAGCATGAGAGAGTTTTGTCCAGCCAGCACTTTTACTAGCAATAAATCTGCTTTAAAAATGTATAAGGAAATAGAGGGGGAAAAAAATGGGCAAATCGCTTTGGTGGAAACCTATTTCTCCCACGCTCAGCATTTCCCTGCATCAGCTCTTCACTCTCCTGGGGAGAGCCTCCAGCCACAGAAGACAACAGTGCAAACAAAACTCACCCCAAGCACAAACCTGGGTCTCCTGCAGGGCGCAGACTACTATGGTTGAAGGCCAGCTGGCTGCTGCAGCAAAGCCCGCTGGGTTTCTGGCTTTGTGCTGCCCCCTTGCAAGCGTGCTTCAGCTGGAAAATCACAGATCTATGTATCTCCATGTTGAAGCCCCCAGGGGAGGCAGTGGCAGATGAGCACCAAGTGTCTCATCTTCCTTGATCCTGAGGATGGGGGTGGGTTTCTGAAGGAGTCCAGAGTGAACTCAGCCACACTGACAGGAAGTGACTGCTTACCAGTTGGTAACGGAGCCTGGCATCTATTCTTTGAAGCTGGATCTATGGAGGTCAAACGAATCTGCTGTTAAAATATTATGTTACGTAAAATAAGCCAAGCACAGAAAGACAAATACTACATGATCTCACTCAAATGTAGAATCAAAAAAGTTGATCTTGAAGGAGATCAGGAAATGCCACCCCAAAATATGCTACTTTGGACTGAGGACACCGGAACAGCACATGTAGGAAGGGTGTTCTCTGAACTTCCCTAATCTACCTGAAGACAGACCCTTCAAAAGGAACTTAATTGTCATAAATCCTCTCCCTGGAAATCTCATCAACCAGGGAAGATTAAACTCCTACTACAGGAGAGGAGACTAGAGAACAACACCACACCCAGACAGACTCCATCGTAGGTCATCACCTATTCTTCTGAGGGCCCAACCACCTTTTTGGAAAAAACCCATTTACTCTCCAATAAGAGAGAAAATCCCCAATTCCCTCTCCCCAATGAAGAGGGTACATGAGCTTCTAGATCTTCTAGGAATTCTGGGTATCCACTTTTTTTTTATGTGACAGCTCCATGCATACAATGCATTTCCACACCTTTTCTCTTGTTAGCCTGTCTGCTGTCAGTTTATCTCATACACCAATTATTGAACCATCAGAGGGTAGAGAGAAATTCTTCCCTCTCCTAGAACCTCATAGGAGAAGAGACTAGAATGGTGGGTGGTCACCAGGGCTGGGGCAATGATGGGAAGCAGGATTGGAGAGATGTTAGTTAGAGGTTACAAAATTACATGCAGATAGGAGGAATAAGTTTTTTAAGAGATCTACTGTACAACATGGTGACTATGGTTAATAATAATATATTGTATTCTTGAAAATTGCTGAGGGTAATTAGCTTGATTTAGCCATTCCACAATGTAAATGTATTTCAAAACATTATGTTGTACATGATAAATGTATACCATTGTACCTGCCAATTTAAAAATAAATTAAAATAAATCCCTACATTGCCTTCAGGTGTTCATCACTAGCTAAGCAACGGTGGAGCTTTTCACATATTTCTGAATGCAGAGCCCAGTGCTAATTTCCCAGGACAAGGCTCCAACTCATCAGCTGAGCAGGCAGTGATTTACCCACTTGCCTTTGTGGTCATTTGGGCCACACCATTGGGCCCACATGCTGTTTTTGCCACTAAGAGAAGACCCAAAAGCTTCCAGAGCACAATCAGAACCCAAGCCTCTCCATGCCTCCCTCAGGGAGCAGAGCTGTTGCTGTCTCTAGGAAGTTCTTGCTGATTGTTTTGGGAGTTTGAGTCTCAGTGACCACACTCTACCCTGGCCTGATCCCAAGGGTGCAAGCATTTAGCAACCTGGAGGCAAATGTGTAACTCCAAAGAGAGTAATTATGTTCTAGCCAATAAACAATCACTAGAACAATTAGTGCTTGCCCCTTTGGAATCTGCATCTCACCTCAGGACAGTCTTACTCTCTGACCTTGTCGATTCATTGATATGTTACAAATAAGTGGTTTTACTGGGGGTGAGACGCAGCTTTCTTGAAGCTAACGAAGCATGACTAGCATACACTGTTGTTCACCTCCCAGGACGTCATTTGCATTCTGATGCAAAGTGATGCTAGGGTCCTAAACTCCATCATGATTCTCACAATCAGTAGGGACCACAGACCCACCGTGATATTGTGAAATATATGTTTGGTCTCTCCGTCCCCTCCGCATTTTCTGGCCCACACCTCCTAAAACCCTTGGTATCTCTGGAATATGTTTTGAATGCCAAGAAGATGATTGGTGGCTGGCAACCTCTCGACAGCTTCAGGATGGGGACTGGTCACGGGAAAGGACCAAGGCATGATTAACGGGTTGGGACTTTCAGACCCACCCCCCAACTTCCTGACAGGGGAGAGGGGCTGAAGGTTAAGTTGATCACCAATGGCCAATGATTTGATCAATCGTGCCAACATAATACAGCTTCATAAAAACCCAAAGGGATGGGTATGGCAAGCTTCTGGATAAGCTGAACACGTGGACGTTCCTGGAGGGTCACACCTGGAGCTGGCATGGAAGTTCCTCATCCCCTCTCCCACACCTGGCTTTATGCATCTCTTCCATTGCCTGTTCACCCATATCTTTCTTATATCCTTTATAATAAAAAGTAAATGTAATTAAAGTGTTTCCCTCAGTTCTGTGAGCCACTCAAGCAAATTAATCAAATGCAAGGAAAGGGTTATGGGGAGCCCCAATGTATAGCCAGTTGGTCAAAAATATAGGTGACAACCTACTGCTTGCAACTGGCCTCTGAAGTGGAGGCAGTCTTGTGGGACTGAGCCCTCAACCTGTGGGATCTGATGCTATCTCCAGGTACACAGTGTTACAGTGAAATTGAATTAGAGAACACCTGGCTGGTGTCTGCTGCAGAACTGCTTGGTTGGCATGTGGGGAAAACCCACACGCATGACAATGACCAGAAGCAAAGTGTCCTGTGCTGCAGTAAGTAAGTGAGAGTAGGGAAAACACTTTGTCTTTTTCCTGTATCTCATAGACCCACTAATGGGCTAAGTAATGTTGACTCTGAGCAAGGAAAAAATATAAAGAAGAGAAAGGCAAGACATCATCTGGGAACTTGCAATGATTGGGGGTAGAGGGGAGCATCAGAGTAGGAAAAGAAAGAATTAGCAAGAGACAAAGGGAGGTGCTGCAGCTTCCAAAACTCACACCGTGTATTAGTCCATTTCTGTTGCTTATAACAAAATACCTGGAACCAGGTGACTTATAAGAAAATGAAATTTGTTGTTTACAGTTTCAGAGGCTGGGACGTTCACAGCCCAGGGGACACACCTGGTGAGGTGACTCTACAGCAATGCAGGTGACACATGGTGAGAATGGCAGAGCAGAGAGAAATCCTCATGTACTCTTCTTTTAAAGCTCTCAGAACCGTGCCCCTGACCACCATTATCAATCCATTCATTATGACACCTTCCTCCAATCTAATCACCTCTTTCAACCTCCACCTTTCAATCATCACAACAGAATTTCCCACTCTCTCAACACTCACAGTGAGAGCCAAGTTTCCAATACCTAGAACTTTAGGGGGCACGCTTAAGCTTCAGTGAGTTCATAGGAGGCATTCAATCCATACCACGTTGAAATTTAATTGTTTTTGCAATGGTATTGAGAAGTGGGACCTTTAAAAGATGTTTGGGTCTTAATGGATTAGTGAATTACTGCCATTATGGCAGGAGTAGGTTCATTATCATGGGATTAAGTTCACCCTCTCTTGCTCTCTCTCTCTTGACCTTCCACCTTCTTCTGAGGGATGATGCAGCAGGAAGGTCCTTGCCAGATGCCAGCCACTCAGTCTCGGACTTCCAAACCTCCAGAACTATAAGCAAATAAATTTCTGTCCTTATAGATTGCCCAATCTGTGGTATTCTGTCATAGCAGTGTGAATGGACGCAGAAGAGGACCATTCACTGCCTTGGGTGGTCCCTCTCTGTGGCACTTTTTGCCCACTAAATTATAGGCCAGACCCTCTAGAAATCCTCAGCAGTGGGATATAGAAATGAATAAGATTTATGGTTTTCACTTTCAAATTGCATACAGTTCAGTTAGGGGTAAATCATAGACACAAATCCCAATGTTACAAAGTGAGACAATTCTACATTTACTTTAGAGGTATAGAGTTTCAAAGAAGAAGAGGTTCTGGCTGGGGTGGAAAATTTCATGGAAAAGCTGGAATTTGAACATCATCTAAGCTAAATAAATGTCTTCTTTCCCAGAATTAAGAAATGCTTCCTTTCTGAGGATTGCTGGTAAGAATATACAATCTTTGATTTCAGAGGACATTATGGTACAAAATGACAGATGAATTGATAATGAAAAGCCAAACTGCTTCCAGAAGTAACTAAGTGTAAATTTTGCCCACATGATACAGCTATAGTCATGCATCTCTTTTATTCCCACTTTCTTCTACATCTATTTCTGGCTCTCTCCTCAACAGTCCTAAGCCTTTAGAGCATCTCCTTTCCCCTGTAAAAGCCATACTTCCTGTCCGTGGCTATGTGTTTTGCCTCTACAACAAGTCTCATTCCTCCCTGAGAGTAAAGATTATGCCTCAGAGCCTCACAATCAGGCACACAGCACGGTAAAAACTAAATAAACGCTAAAGGATTATTAATTACTTACAGTGCACATGCCACATCATTAAGTGAGGACATGGAGGAAGGTGCAGATCAAGTCACAGAGAAGTTAAGAGGACACAGGAATTCAGCATGGATCAAGCAAATCCCATTAGATTTGGCTCTGGGACCAAGTCCCAGCTCTGTCACTTGTTAGCTGTGTTGTCTTAGACAAGTCAATTTTCTTCCTAGGAAACCTTCTACTCTTCTGCAATAACAAAGCTGTTGGATTTCATTAGCTCCCAAATACTGAGGACTGGCTCCAACAAAATCTCCTGGGAGCCTGTTAAAATACAGATGAGTAGGCCCTTGCCCCAACTCAATCAGGGTCAAAGAGGATCAGCCTGAATTTCTATATGTATAACAGGATCCCCTGAATGAATCTAACAAAGAGTGACATTTATACATCACTGGAGCAACGCTCATGCTGTAAGGTTCTTCCACCTGTTACATCAAACACATAAAATTTATAGATATATGGTGGTATCTCCCTTCTGAAAACTGGTACATAATGATGACATAGTGTATTTCACTTGTTTTTTTGTTTGTTTGTTTGCTTTCCAAAAAAATGTTTTAGACCTTCTTGCAGGATGAGTTTTGAGGTGGGGCAGGACCAGGAGTCACAACTCAGGATTTCTTTGTCCAGCTTGGCTTCAAAGCCATCTATGACCTGCATTAAATCTCAGTGTACCAGGCCACCCAATTAGTCTGTACTGATCCCATAAAGTTTGGGCTGACAAGTCTCAGGTGAAAGGTTCTTGAGACTAGGAGTGAAGAAACCTTTTTCTCTCTACAAGGAATGCTCCATCCCCAGAATGTTATTCCTTCCCAAGAAACACACGTTAACTAGCCACCACGAATGACCTCCAGACCAACACGAACCCATTTCCCCTTGAAATTAACCTTCTATTCTGAATCTAAATAATGCCTAATTAGCCCCAAACATTGGTGAGCTGAGTGGAAGAGAAGACTGTAGAAAATTAAACCAAGGGGATAGCGTTACTTTTTTAAAAAAAGAAAGAAAGAAAGAAGCAGCAGAAAACCATCTTCCAATCCCCCTTCTAACCTCCGCCCTTATCCTGTTCCTTATCCTGCACGTTCATCCATCTTCCTTTCTATAAACCTTGTAAAGGAGTGTGCTTTTCAGACAAACATTTTTCCCATCTCATTTGACACCGAAAAGGCAGGAAAAATATTGCCCATCACGATAAATATCAGTATAATATTCCAATTTTCCAGCATTTGACAGCAATCAAGGGAAGAGTAATGTGTTCCCTCTGTGACTAAATCATTTAGAGACCAAGGTATTCTGTCTCATTCTCGTTAGGAAAAAAAATATTCCAATAATCTCATTATCCCACTGTGAATAACAGTAAAAAAGCACCAAGACTAATGACTTCTTCCGTGCTTGCCTCCACAGATAGCAGCGAGGCTGTGCTTTTATGGGATGTGCTTTGGTAATGGGGTCTCCTTTAGCTGCATCCAGCAGTATCTGCTGCTCTGAAAGCCCTGCCTAACACATCCTGCCTTGTCCACAGCAAGGTTTACACAAAGCCCTGGACTCCAAAGACTTTTCTTAATGTACTTTTTAAAAAAACTAACTCTAATGGAAAAAGAATGTGTCATGGCATGTTAAACTTTATGGAAATTCTTCTGGAGAATAACATAATTTCATGGTGCATTACTCTGAAATGACCTAGTACTTGAACAATTAATTTTTAAGGTGTAGCACTGAC